>NC_068989.1:58944548-58952995 GCF_001194135.2 Octopus bimaculoides
ATATATATGTGTGTGTGTGTGTGTGTGTGTGTGTGTATAACAAAATAAAACATCCAAGCAAGATAATTCCAAAATAATCCTATATTGCTGCCTTCATATATTTATCTGATCCAATAATTTCCTATCTTCTGCCTTGCAGCGACAAGATAACCTTGTCTAATAAAGTTAAAATTATTCGTGCTTTAATTGGGTTTAATAGAAAAGAAACGCTGTATATGCATCAATCTGTTTTAGTCTGCTGAGGCAGCTGTATCCAGCGGAAATATAAACTTGGGATAAATAGTGGTGATTCTAAATATATGAGTTTAGAGAAACATTAAACACTCTATAGAACACCAATGTTGGTTTACTGTGTTGTTTTTTCTTGCCTGGGTTTCAAAATAAATACAAAACTAGACAGACAAATACATGTGAAGTTTATGAAGTTTTTAAATATTTTTCTCCTACGCACCTTCTCAATATTTCCACTTCATATTATGTTCAATCCGCTATAATCTAATAAAAGTTATAAACGACATCTAACCTTTGAAAACATCAAGAAAAGTAATTGTCTTAAAAACAGTGTTGGTAAAATATTTGAAAGATGTCTTGTCTGGGAAGTATGCCCTTTATTATTAGCTCGGCGGGAAGTTTTATATTTTCTTATAGTTACATGAAAGTATGAATCTTACAATATATCAACTCTACTGCTATGTCAACTCTGCTACACGCCAGATCTTTTGACTTTTCCTCAAGTAGCTATTCATCACCGCTAACTCCATTCGTAACATTTCTTTGTATCAGTTTAAATTCAACACGTTAACGTCAGATGATCTCACCAGGGCTATATATTTCTGCAATCAATTAAGCGTATCATCTTGTCTTTTACATTAAATCTGACTCTAAAACTAAAAAACTATATTTCAGAGAAGATGGCATAAACAACCTTTTTAATGAAAATGTCCCGTTATAAACAATAATTGTTGTGGAAACAAATAGACACAATGCTATTTTATATTTTGAAATGGGACACAATGATGTTTAAATGTAATCAAATGGGATATAATGTTATCTAATATTATAAAATGTTGTGTCGACGCCCCCAAGCGGAGAAGTAGGATCGCCCAAGACATATAAATAGAGGTAGTCTAGCCGTGGTAGAGGAGTTGAGTAGCAAACGAGTAGCAGTTGTGTAGCGGTTGAGTAGAGATCATCCGAAGGTGCTAGATAGCAGTAGCTTGAGACATAACAGTGGCGACGAGGATTCGCAGCTCACACAACCACTGTGTAGTATTGTGACATAACATAAAATCTCCATCAAAGTGAGTTTATATCAAATACAGTTGGAGGGTGGCACATATCTAATACAGTGAGATGAATGACTTGGATTAACTGGGATTTTACGTTCAATTAATAGACAAAATGTTATCTAGGAGTGGATTTCAACCCTAAACTACAACTTGCAAGAAAGTAAACTTCAATAGAATCAATTAATTGAAATTTTTGAAAATACATGAAATATTGTATGAGAGTAGATCTTGAAGGAAACTCGTAAGAACAACAGATAACAGCAATATAAACAGGTTACGGTTTTAATTAGACCTCCTCAGCGAAACGGTTTTTACATGTGGCAGGATTAAGAGAGATCCACAATTGCTCGCTGGGAATTGTAGCCTAGAGAAGAAAATTGCCAGTATATCACGTAGGATCACAGCCTACAGCTCAAACTGTGTTGTTTCATCGTCCACTGTAACCACTCACAGCATGGTGTTTATGCATGTGGCCCCAAAGGCTCGAAAGGCATATGCTTTTAACATGGTGATAATTTTACCCCTAATATTTTTAATAAAATACTTCTTGAAGCGGATTCATATTTACATCTAACAGTCACCAAAAGAATGAGAATCTGCGCTGCCGTTATCTGTGTCTCACAGAAACTGACTGAGTATCATCCGATTAAAAGTTTTACCGAAATACAAATCAGACTGAGACTGTACTTATCCGGATTTAGTAACAAGAATTATGTTTGGAAGGGATTACTGTTTGGTCTTTCCATTCATTTTCTATTTTAGATATTTAACAAAATGTCACCCAGGTCGCAGTTCTTGAGCACCTCAGATAAGATAGTGTTAGGTCCAACACCATTTCTTGGCTGACACTCTTTAGCTCAGATACATTAAACATGTAGTTATCAGTGTCAATGTGAGTAAGGATAGTTGAGACATCTTCATCTTCACTTGAGGGATTTCCTTCGACGTTCTTGAAATACATGAGTTACCTTCGCATCCAGCCATCAGAAGTGTTTCTGTTGGTCTCACCTACTTTGGACTTTCTCCTTTCACTAATCTCGTTTATGAGCCATCATACTCCAACTGGCTTCTTGTTTTTGATGCTTATCTCCACCTCATTCATCAGCTGGACTAACTTTTCTTCCTTCAGTCATTCCTACACCTCAAACGACTGGATTTTGGTAGATTTCAACTTGTCCTGAAATTCATCTGATTTCTTCGTGTAGGATTCTTCAAAATACTGATTAACCACGCCCCAAGCTGTTGAGATTATCTATGTAAGTTACTTTATTGCTTCAGTGTTTGCCTCAAGGAGGTGTTGAAAGCAATCAGTGGTATTCTCTCTGTTCAGCAACGAGAAACAACTCCTGATTTCGATATTTGTACCAGATCTACTTGGATAGTCACAGGCCACATTCTTACTTTTATGGATAAAAATTTATGATATCTATCCTTATTTGATTATAATTAACAACAAAAAATACGTTACGGAAACCATAGCACGTAGAAATATACTTGAAACAATGCGCAATGGTGTTCGTTTCAATTTTTGCTAAAATGAGGTGAAGCAGGTTCTACTAAGGAGTTGCTAACTGGTGGTAATAAGAAATGGAAACTGTATTTAGATAATGTGAAATATTAATTGTATTACAAGTAATATTGTTATAAATAGAAAGCTCTATTAAATATTAAAATAGTGACTGCACTGAGGGGTTGCTAATTAGTGTTAGTATAAAGTAGAAGCTGTAATGCTCATTAGGGAATTTCAAATAATTTTATATTTTATTAAACCTGGATCAGTTAGAAAGAATTTTGGACAGAAATCTCATAAATCGCTGTAATAAACAAACTTTAATATTTGATATCTCTGCCTCATTCATCAGGTGGACTAACTTCACTTCGTTCAGCCATGCGTACACCTCAAACGATTGAATCTTGACAGCTTTCAACTTGTCCTGAAATTCCTCTGAGGTGGGGAGCTGGCAGAATCGTTAGCACGTCGGACAAAATGCTTAGAGGCATTTCGTCCGTCTTTACGCTCTGAGATCAAATTCTGCCAAGGTCAATTTTACCTTTCATCCATTCGAGATTGATAAAATAAGTACCAGTTGATCACTGGGGTTGAAGTAATCGACTCATTCCTTTCCCCGAAGTTGTTGACCTTGTGCCAGAGTTTGAAATCTATATTAAGTAGAACTATAAAGAGTGGTGGATAGCCTACTTGATAGTGCACCAAACAAAGTGTCTTGTAGGAATTAATACATCTGCTTATGTTATGAGTTCAAATTTTGGTTTTATCTTCTCTATAAAGTAAAAACAAAAAGCCTATAAAATCAGTATCTAATCAACTACCGAGGATCGATAAGGACTCACAGCAAGAATATGCATATTCAACAACATAGATTACTTTGTTTTTGCAGCTACGGATTGCACTTACACCGAGTTGATGTTTTTAAAAAAGTTGTATCAAATGATTGCATTTCAAGGCAGCCTATTGAAGAACTCAGTTTATCATAATCTAAAACATTAATTCGTGTGTTTATAGAGCATAATTGATGCTAATGAATGACAAATGTTTGTCATTACTTAAGAAAAAATCAGTGTTAATCTGTTGCTAAAGTGTAATAGGGTATGTCCAAATTAAAACTGAATTAATCAATGCTAATTAAAAAAACTAAAATTAGTATTGCATATGTATATGTAAATAAGTAATTATTGAAGAATCATTTCAGAAGTTTTATGCAGTGAAAGTTTTTAAAACGCTGCCCTTGAAGAAATGAATCATATTATGTCAGGTGTTTTTTCCTAAATTCTCTTTGTTTTGCTTTCGTATAGCTGTAAAAATATACGTCTGTGCATTTAAGGCATCAAGCACACACACACACACACACACACACACACACACACACACACACACACACACACACACACACACACACACACACACACACACACACACACACACACACACACACACACAGTTAGTGGTACTGTAACCACCGACTCAGTATATTTATACAACGTTTCTTTGCTACTCCAAAAATACCACAATGGTTTTGTACTACTTATGTTTTGTGTGTAACCCTAATGGGAAGACTCCCCTTATAAACGAAAACCCTTTCTCTGACAGAAACTTTGGTAAATAATTACCTACCTACCTTAGTGAGAATACCATTTTAAGACTTTGAGTAAGTTGTCGTTGATAAAAATGGCTACACTGAGTCAAGTGTTTCCCTACTGATTTTTTTATTACTTGCAATAGCAATAAATTTTTTCTTTTGACACTTTCTTGCTTGTCTTGTTTATTCCATAAATCAGCTTCTCTTTGCAGTATTTTAGTATTCTTTTACTGTTTCCTCAAACTTCAAATTTTTAGAGAAGTGACGTCTTTTGTATTTATTGCGTTTTCATAACAAAAAAAAAACAACAAAAAACAAAATAACATTACCATCATTTGAGTCATGTCGAAGGGTGGAACTAATGCTTACGTTCTCATCTTTTCGTCATTCATAATTTGCATTTATTGTTAGAATTCACGCGAACCCATTAAAAATTTTCTGTTCAGTTCCTGCTGGTTATATACACACACACACGCACGCACACACGCACGCACACACTCACACACTCACACACACACATTTATATGTATATGTATGTATGCATATATGTCTGTATATATATATATACATATACATATATATGCATGTGTGTGTGTATATATGTGTGTATGTATATGCGTGAATGTAGGTGTGCATGTACGTATGTATGTCAGCTATCATCTTCTTGCAATTACTCTACTTCCTCTGGTTCTGTAGCTGAGACTCAGATTTCGAAGCTAAGAACCTTGAAATACTCCACATTTTTCTTGATATTGCTTACCAGTTGTTGACTCACTTCGGCATGAAGCCCTTGTCCCTGAACGCAACACTTATCTCATGAGAGTGAATCCATAATGCAAATTTGTAAACGTCAACTCGTTCTCCTGATCAAATTTGTAGGGAAATTATATGGATTTGATGCAGACCTTACAAAACAAATCTAACAAATATGTTTGAAAACATTCTCATTGTATTCAACTGTTCGAATTTTATAAAAAAAATTGATTAATTTATATCTTCACTGTGGTCTCTAAATATTGTAGATATAAGAATATGCGTACCTTCCAAAGTTTAATCAAGTCTATCAGGAATAATAGTTCGTTCACAAATTTGCTTGTGATAGCATGGAAGAAATACGGGTCTGAATCAGCACTGCAAAGAACATATTTAAATTGTTTGTCTGTATGTCTGTCTATCTGTCTCTCGGTATCTCTTTTCCTTCCCTCCTCTTCCGCCCTCTTCTCTCTCTCTCTCTCTCTCTCTCTCTCTCTCTCTCTCTCTCTCTCTCTTTCTCATTCTCTCTCCCTTCTTTCATTCTCTCTGTATGCGTGTGTGTGTGTGTGTGCGTGTATGCGTGCGTGTGTGCGTGCGCATGTGAGCATGTGTATGCATACACATCTTTTAGAAACCGGATTACGTTGGACACATGCGTGTATGATTATGCATGTTTATGTGTGTAGCATTTGGCGATGTATGTCAATGAAAGATGTAAGGCTTCGGCAAATACACCGATAAACAGGTGCATTCGACCTAAAAATTCCTTGCAAAATTTGTTCCGTACCTCGTTGAACAGACCACACTTCGTCGCTCTCGCCATCGTAAATGCATTGAACCAATAATCGGCCAGTTAGATACCTGTAACCAAGGACGCTATTGTTCTCAAAATGATACATAAAATGAAAAAATCATCATCATCATCATCATCATCATCATCAACAGCAGCAACAACACCTGCATGTTAATTCCTTCAAAACCACCACCACCACCAGCAGACATAAAATCATGCTCCCCCACCATCACCTACAGTATCAGTAAACACACGAAAGCTAACACTATCACTACCTCACCCAGCAGTGACCATTATCTTTATCATTGATTGGACGTCGAATATAATGATGCAAGAGCCAGGAAATACGCCGCAATTAGTGACCAGTTCCAAGAATTTCTAATTGCAAGCTCAATCATGAGAAAACAGATATACTTGTGTACCTGCGCATTATATGCCCCATACATTCCGTCTCCAGCATGTCATGATTCCGAACTCTATATTTCACATATAATTCGAGAACGCTTTCTCTCCTCGTCGGGACAGTATCATTACTTAAGTGATATTCTAATCCATGGCTCTTACCTCCCTTTCCACAATATACCCAGATCGGTTCCTTGTTCCCGTTCTCACTGTAAAACCTGTAATCGCTTCCGTAACATTCTTAACCTTTAGGGTTTTAGAATTATTTTCTGAGCCGCAAATCGTTTCGCTTGCACATTCAAGAATGTAATTTATTGCTTACAATGCCAGCTTTATAGTATATATACACACACACACATGTGTGTGTGTGTGTTGAAGATTGCTTGATCACTTTATAATGTATGTACAATGGCGCTAGATAGAGCACTCCTACCATCATACTTTCGTGGACTTCTATGACCATAACGGATACCCATCACCGACATGATCAGCAGCTAATTTACCCTCTGGGGATCTTACTACCGGCAGAATCAAAACTCAGTGCATTTTCTTCTTTTACCGACTATGACTTTTCAATAACTCACTTGTTATGTTCTTGGATAACCTACTTATGTTTTCCTCTCAGATTTTTTTCCTGATTTAAAGATTTTCTTCTATATCTTGAGAGAGGACTTTCCTAGAAAGATTGATACCATTTTTCCTACTTGCCCAAATAACTAAATTTATTGCTGTTTTTTCTTTACTTTTAAAAGATCTTATTTGATAAAGTGACACTTGCGTATATTTTCGTTATTAATTTTATTTAGCTCTATTTTGTAATGCTATACAGGATAAAATCTCTGACATTAAAGAGAAGGAAAATTTGGCAAATATTTTCGGATAGAAAGTTGTAGCCAGGGCAGAATAAAGAAAAGAAAGAAAATGTTGCAATCAAAGAAACGATTGCCAATAATTACTCACCAAGTAAGAACATTGAGATAACAGTGTGTTAAGGACCCAGGAAACAAATATAGAGAATTCCTTGTACATAAAGATGAAATTGTACAAAAACAGCAACAATTCACGTAAAGAAGTAGGAATAGTTTCCTTTAATTGAAAAGACTACAGTTTCACATAAGAAGTTTCTTTACTCAAGTCGCTTAAGACAGCTGAAGCTCAGTTACTATAAAATAGTTGGTATAAAAATGAGACGCCTCCGCCTCATAATCCTTATATGAGTAATTCAAGGCACAGCAATAGAAATATTGGGTAAATATCACATCAGATTAACCGATGAATTCGATTATTGAAAAACATTAAAAAGAAGTAATTAAGACATCATATAACAGAGGCAGGTTCAATTCTCACCAAGCACTCATATTTTATCCTCTTATCACTTGTATTTCTAACCAGATTTAAATATTAATATAAACATAAAGTCATCTTTTAATCCTAGTTTATCTTCTCCCATAAAGAAATTTGAGTAATTGTTGAGATGATATATTTGAAATCAGAACAAATTGGGCCTTATTTGCGGTGCGACAAGACAAGTGCAAATGAAAGAAATTCTTCGGCTGGTAAAAATATTACGATGATAGTTTCTAAAAATAGGATCTGAAAATGACATTTTGACTACTTATGGTCCTCAGTGTAAATGGCCCGCCAACACGTCAACATACAGCCCATTCTCACCAAGTCCTCACTTTTAATTCTGCTATTTCTTTTTTAATGTGCCATTTGGGGTTGCACTCTCATATAGTTTTAAACAATATAAATACATATTTGTCATTCTAGACTAGAATATCCACCACCCCCGCAAAAGAAAAATAATAAATAATGTAATTTAGTATTTTGTTTTGTCTAAAATATTCCCCAAGACGTTGACACAAATCTCTCTACAATCATAAAAAAGGGGATTTTTTTCTAACGTGGAATGAAAGCTAAAATGATTTAGAATTTCTGTTGCAAAACGGCTGAGTTATTTATTAATCTAAGCAGAGGCTGATATCTATCTATCTATCTATCTATCTATCTATCTATCTATCTATCTATCTATCTGTGTATATGTGTATGTATGCATGTATGCAAAATTATATATATGAGCACACACATGCACACACACACACACACACA
>NC_068989.1:58953355-58954214 GCF_001194135.2 Octopus bimaculoides
TTGTAAGCCTAGTACTTATTCTATCGGTAACTTTTTGCCGAACCGCTAAGTTACGGGGACGTAAACACACCAGCATCGGTTGTCAAGCTATGTTGGGGGGACAAACACAGACACACAAACACACACACACATATATATATATACATATACATATATACGACGGGCTTCTTTCAGTTTCCGTCTACCAAATCCACTCACAAGGCTTTGGTTGACCCGAGGCTATAGTAGAAGACACTTGCCCAAGGTGCCACGCAGTGGGACTGAACCCGGAACCATGTGGCTGGTAAGCAAGCTACTTACCACACAGCCACTCCTGCGCCTATATATTCAGTAAACGCATACTTTCAGCCCCATTTAGCTCTATGCAAATATACATATACTGTAAAATATGCAAAAGCTACCATTTTCTCTATGGTCAGAAAAATTGTAAACCATAATGCAATGAGCAGTCAGAAATCGCTGAAACTAATCGGGTCTATTCATTTTCTGCTAAAAAGACAAATATTTAGGGTTTACCAGAGTGCCTATTGTTTATCCCAAGGTTAAAATTTATGTCTGCTAAAACACATGCTTCTAAGTTTACCTTATATCTGTATTTAGCTTAACGTTTTGTTCCTCTTCTACTAATTGATTCTATCATGATTCTATAATGCTGTTATTCTTCTTCTTGCCAACACTGAAGATCTTTTGCAAATTAGGCCCCCAAAATTTACTTCTCTCTAGGTTTGTATGTAGTTATCAGTTGCTTTTTTTCGACGAAATAAAAAGAAGAAATCTTCAATCTCTGTTGAAACGGTGAACAAAATTGAAACTAATCAAACTAATGTGTGTGTTTGTGTGTGTGTGTGTGTGTGTGTGT
>NC_068989.1:58954449-58955081 GCF_001194135.2 Octopus bimaculoides
ATATATATATATATATATATATATATATATACATACATATGTATGTGTATATATGTAAGTACGTAAGTACGCATAAGAATTCGTACATAAATAGAGAGCTTGAAAGAGAGAAATAGAGGGAGAGATATGTAAACTATTGCTATATTTCCCTGTAGTCAGAAAAACGTGATCAATCGTATTAGTTTCAGAGGTTTTTACTGTTTCATCAACGAACTTTTACTTGTTCTTTTGACTGCAGAGTAAAACATGTAATATAAAATCAGTAGAAAAAGTTCATAGTGAAGCAATAAGTATGTATGTATGTATGTATGTATGTATGTATGTATGTATGCATGTGTGAGTTTTCGCATGAGTGCTACTGGTAACATGGAATCCAGTACAACCCGTTGCATGGTCGGATCGTTGGTGAGTAAATCCTAATAGGTTTGACTGGTGAGGAGGGTTGCTAGAAACACTGCAGGAATAATAAGAAGACCTGTGAAAAGTACAAGTGAATCTAGTGTACTTTCAATGACTATCTAGCAGGAGCACGGTATGCTGAACACCAACCCTGAATATATATATATATATATATATGTATATGTATATATATATATATATATATATATATATATATATATATATATATATAT
>NC_068989.1:58956172-58962017 GCF_001194135.2 Octopus bimaculoides
ATATATATATATATATATATATATATATATATATATATGTGTGTGTGTGTGTGTGTGTGTGTGTGTGTGTGTGTGCAGCCATCTGTGTATGTGCATCTGAGCATACATATATGTACTCATGTAGTTATGTTTTTGTATCCATGTATATCTGTAAATGGTAATGTATACATGCATAGGCATGTATATTGGAGTTCTTATAACTACTTATATGGTTTTATATACTTTTTGTAGGCTTTTTTATGTGCATTATATTTTTATTTTTTATTTTTATTCTTATTTTATATTTGTATTAAAATTTGGCAAAATTCATGAATTGAATTTTGTAAATCTCTGAAGAGGCCTAGCGAATCATGTATGTACCCTCATTATATCATTTTCATCTACTAATTACTCCAGCGTACAGGAGCTATATAGATAGAATGGGGCATGCTAACGCTAGGCCGAAACAGCTGTAAGGTTTTGTTCCTTCTCCAATTGCTAAATGTCCTTTAAATCTGAAATCTTATTTGTTGATATGACATGGTATGTCATAAGTGTCTGTATATTGTGTTTTTTGTCAATTTAGTTATAAAATAAACACTAATCAACGGAATGTCTGCAAGTTGATGAGTACCTCATATTCCCCTCCATTTTCTTATTGCTATATATATATATATATATATATATATATAAATATTATTCTTTTACTTTTTTCAGTCATTTGACTGCGGCCATGGTGGAGCACCGCCTTATATACATGTATGGTCGACCAAAGCCTTGTGAGTGGATTTGGCAGACGGAAACTGAAAGATACCGTTGTCTGCGGATATATGTATATGTGTGAGCGTGTGTCTTTGCTTCTCTGTTTGTTCCATACCACAGCGCGACAAGCGGTGTTGGTGTCTTCACGTTGCCGTAGCCGAACGGTTCGGCAAAAGGAGCCGACAGAATAAGTACCAGGCCTTAAAGAGAAAATAAGTCCTGGGGTCGAATAGTTCACCTAAATTTCCTCAAGGCGGTGCACCAGCATGGCCGCAGTCTAATGACTGAAACAAGTATATGATACAAGATATATATATATATATATATATATATATATATATATATATATATATATATATATAACTAATTAAAAGGATGGCGTATTAGCAATTAGAGCCTAAAGGTAAAATTAATACCCTCCGTCACTTTTGTGACCTCTCTCACTCATTCTCCCCCTCTCTCTTTCTCCCCCCTCTCTCTCGATATATATATATATATATGTGTGTGTGTGTGTGTGTGTGTGTGTGTGGAAATAATATACAATCACCCGATCCCCAGTAGCCGGCTGTGAAGATGCAACCGTCTAATTTGTAGAGTCTCATCTGCCATTTTGAAATTCACTTCTTATTACATTAAAGGCTTTTATTTGCATAAAACATCTAATTAGGCAAACTGTAGTTAAACATTCAGAAACACATTAATTCTCATCACGTGAATTTAAAAAACAAAACAAAAAAAAACTTGAAAGTTATGCAATACACTTGCATTCATAGATAGAAGCATATATACCCCACCTGCCCCTACCTCTCTCTCACTGTCATACAGCTTGATGCACATACTTACACACACATTTGTTCTTCTATCAAGATTTCATAGCACACTGAAACAGCTAAAATTGTACGCATGCGCTTCTACACACATACGCGTATGTCCACAAATATATTCACGTACATGTACATATTCTGAAATTCACTCACACTCACGCACGCACACATATACATAGCTAAATACACATATACATGCACAACATCAACAAGACATGCTAATACAGACGGGGGGCTAAGTTCAACAGTAAGAAGCAATTAATCAAACACAGATGAAGTAAGTTGCCGAGAAAAATAAATGTGTTTTGTTACTTTCTTCTGTATTTCGTGTAAATAGTAGGTTAGTTGTATAATGAATAATGGAATAGATTTGACGCACGCACAAGAGTATGTCTGGCAACACATGGAGGACACGGTCATTGCGCTACGGAAGTAAACAACACCGCACTAGATCCTTTGTGGTAACCAGTACAAGATGACATATCATGATAGATAGTTCCTGATGTCAGCAACTTGCCATTAAGGCAAACGTTTTCGAAAAGGAAAAAAAGGACTGGACGAAGAAAATGGGAACGCACACTCTCACACGTACTCACACCCGCATACATATATCGTGTGCATCGTGTGCGTGCGTCTCCCTCTCTCTCTCTCTTTCTCTCTCTCTCTCTCTCTCTTTCTCTTTCCTCCTCTCTCTCTCCCTTTCTCTCTCTCTCTTTCTCTCTCTATATATATATGCCACACACGTACACAAACACACACATATATATATAATGTGTATACGTGTGTGTGTCTCTATGTGTATCCATATACATATACACGCACACACACATACACACACGCATACACACAATCAAACACACAGATACACACACGCATGCACACACATACGTATATGAAATATACATGAAACTCAGTTTCAATTTTCATTTGGGTTGGTTTGGCTTTTTCCTTTATTTTACGTGTACGGAAGCAGTTTCTTCGTTTCCGTTTCATTTTTTTCCTTTTCATTCCATGTAATTTTCATTTTACTCCTTCAGTCACGAGGTAGACGAGATTCTAAACTAACGTTTGCGTTAAAAGTAATATTTTGAAAAAAATATTTTGTTTAATAGTTTTGAGATTCAATATAAGAGTTTCAAATATCAAGATGGAAATGAAAAGTAATATATCAAATTGTCTTCAAAATGAAAAGGCTGGACAGAAACTACGAAGCAGTTTAATTTGCTTTATTCTTCTGGATAGAGAATAAAGCCTATTATTACAACCACATGGCTTTGTAGTTAGACGCTCGTTTTACAATCACATGATTTCGAGTTCAGTTCCGCTCTATGGCACATTGGCCAAGCGTCTTCTGCTATAGCCCCGGGCCGATCATTGCCTTGCGAGTGAATCTGGTAGACGGAAATTGTATGAAAGCTCGTCAGACGCTATAAAGCTAAATGTACAAATACGTGTATATAAATATAAACAAACTAACATTTGTGTTTTCTTTTGTAAGCTTCGAAGTGTGTATTGTAAGATGCAAATAAGACGATAATTTATATTCGAACGCAGAAGGGCCGTTAGATCAGCAGAATTATTGGGTAAATTACCCTTACAAAGCGGAAAAGTTTTGCAACAACCAGCTATAGGATTCTTGAAGACTCCGGTCTAGTGCTTTACCATGAAGCCAAACTACCTGCTGTCAAAGGGATCCCCAATTTTAGACGCTATAAAGCTAAATGTACAACTACGTGTACAAAAATATAAACAAACTAACATTTTTTTTTAAGCGTTGAAATGTTCTCTTGGCCGGAGACATCAAGGGATGCGGGTTCGAATCCTATAGCTGGTTGTTGACAAATTTTTCCACTTTCTGAGGATAACTTACCCAATATTACTGCTGCTCTAAGGACGTTTCTGCGTTCAAAAATAAATTATCATCTTATTCTATCTTACAATACGCATTTCGAAGCTTAAAAAATCCAAAACAAATGTTTGCTTTTATTTATATACACGTAGTTGTACATTTAGCTTTATAGTGTCTAAAATTACGGATTGACTTGTCAGCGATAGTTTAGCTTAATGGTAAAGTACTGGCAAGAGTCTTCAAGGAATGTGGTTTCGAGTCCCGTGCTTGGTTGTTGACATTTTTTTTCCACTTTGTAAGGGGTAGTTCAATATTTCTGCTGTTCTAACGGTGTTTTTATCATGTGTATATATATTATTATGTGTGTGTATATATATATATATATATATATATATCTTCTAAAGAAAAATCAAGGGTGATGGATAATGTCTGCTAAGTGAAGATCAGTTGAGTTTTAAGGAGGGATGGCTCTACGAAGTAGTTTAGTGCACAGACTGGGAAGAGAGGCACCTGGCAGTTAGGAACGGTAATGCAGGTGCTGCAGGTGCTTACACACATGTGTGTGTGTGTAAGACGAGCTTTCATGCAGTTACCGTAACTTAGCAGTTTCGTTCAAAGAGAGCAATAGAATATGTACCTAAGTACACGATTAAAGAAAAAAGCAGTGACATCGATTTATTTGAGTAAACTATTGAAGGTGGTGTTCCAGAATGGCTGCAGTCCAATGGCTAAAACATTTAAAAGATAATATACACACACATACCACACGATAATCAATCGTATTTATTATTCCTATTTCAATAAATAAAGGTTAAAATCTTGTATATTCTTTCATTGATTCTATTAAAAACATATCTCACATTTTGTATTCTCGTTTTACCAACCTACTGCGTAAGCCGATGTATAATCGCATGTGTGTGTGTGCGCGCATGCGCGTGTGCGTACACACATACAAATGCATGCTTGCACAAGTCTGTGGGGAGAGAAATAAAGGAGAGTGGAGAGAGTAAGAGATAGTAAGTAAAACAGGATAAGACAAAGTAAATAACAAAACAATACAGTATGTGATTTGACTCAATATATCTTGATAGATAGAGCCACACGTATTTAGTTGTCCTGTGAAATAAAATCCCGTGGTCAGGCTGCGGACTTTGTTTTTCAGCAGGCGATAAGAAAGATGGAACCGAATACTTGGACGTTTTACGATGCTCTTAAAAATACATAAGCTGTAACCACGTGATCTGACAACATCACTATATACATACATACATACATACATATATAATTACATACATATATGTACACACACACATGCACAAACACCCCCCCCCCCACACACACACATATATATATATATATTTATTTACATATATATATATTTTTCGGCTTTAATAAATAGCGTATTACTCTACCTTTGGTAATTGAGTACTATTTTTCCTAAATTGTTTCGCACTATATATATATATATATATATATGTGTGTGTGTGTGTAGTTGATGACTGAAGTTATAAAGAACACATAGAGAACTTCTAAACTTTAAAGATCAGTAACGATTACGTTTAATGCTAAAAATGCTACAAAACGCGTTTCAGAGAAGCGCACAACCGTCATTAAAATATATGCCTGTGTTTGCGAGTATACACTCGCAACTGATTAAGTTTATGTGCTACACATACATATACTACAAATACACACACTGACAGACACGCACACACTTATGTATATAAATACAGACATATGTGTATCCGTATACATGCATTCATACACTCATACATACACGCATTCATACTTACACGCATACGCATTTAAAAATATATGTATGTATACGTGTGTGTGTGTGTGTGTGTGTGTGTGTGTGTATATGTATACACACGCACACACACATATACATATATACATGTATACATACATACTTACATACAAACATATCCATATATATATATGGTGAGTGAGAATTAACAGGAAAAACGATTATTCGCCTAGTGTGGAAAATTACTTACTGCAGCACCTGCATTACCGTTCCTAACTGCCAGGTGCCTCTCTTCCCAGTCTGTGCACTAAACTACTTCGTAGAGCCATCCCTCCTTAAAACTCAACTGATCTTCACTTAGCAGACATTATCCATCACCCTTGATTTTTCTTTAGAAGATATGGACACTACACATGGTCGATGAAAAAAAAAAATAAAAACTAAGAAAAGACCCCTGTAATTTCATTGTCTCGCTTCATTTGCATTTAGTCATAATTTGTCGTTCATTAAATTGACTACCCAAGCGTAGATATAGTTGTGTGTTTAGGAAATTTGTTTCACAAGAACGGGCTTTCGAGTTCGGTTGTGCTGCATAGTACGTTGTGCAAATGGCACTGTAAGTAAATTTATGCACAAGCCCATTATATATATATATATATATATATATATATATATATATAT
>NC_068989.1:58962400-58964374 GCF_001194135.2 Octopus bimaculoides
ATATATGTAAGCATACATGTATATGTGCACACACACACACATAATGTGTACGCGTGCACATCTTTGTGTTTGTGTTCGTCTGTCACGGAGTGTTATTTTTGTTTACACCACTATTAAGTAGCGGTTCGGGGAAAGAGACATAGAAAACAAGTTCCAGATTTAAATAAGTACTGGGGCCGATTTCATGGATTAAACACTTCAAAGGTGTGTCGCAGAATGAAAATATCCCACGACTGAAAGAACTAAAACCTTAGAACATCACACACTTAAACATCATTATTCTGAAGCCAGAGAGACGAAATCTGAATGAGACTTTTATACTAAAATGTGGATTTTAGTATAAAATGACGAAGCTAATACTTTAGTTTGGCTTTGGACGAAATACTTTGCCTCCTTACAAATATACATGACAAGAGAGTAGGACATCACGGCGGATCACTGAAATCTAAATCTGTACGTTTACGAGAAACAATAGTTCTCTAATTGTCAACAATATGATTAGCTATTTGCCATCAATAGACAACTGCAAAACCTCCATGTCGCAGTGGTTCAGTGAAATTTTTTCAAATGTCTCAACAACATATAACTCAACAACAGCGAACCCTGCTCAAATGGCATCCTGTGTTAGCTGCCAAGAGGCACACAATAAATTCATGGATGTTACCTTTATTCGTATGTGTCCCTAATATTTCTAAGATCACTGAAACCTGCAGGATCACTAAAAGACATAATATAAATAGCTGTGATACTGACCTGACCTAAGATCTTGTCTTTCATGGTTTTGGAATATGTAGAGAACGCAGTCAAAAACTATATTTCGTGGGAGTTGGAATTCCAATATCGTGTCTCGCTGCATAATGCCAACGATGTAGATGTGTTTTCATTATTCTTGGCGCTGAAATATCTCAAGTATTTGACATGTTCAACTGTGACAAGCGGCTTGAAATCACAGGCGTACAAAAGTTATGACTCATTCTAGCTGACATGCAAAAGACAAGGAATTAGACGGCAGTTTCTCTATCTCTATGCTCAGTCTTTTTTACAAAAAAAAAAAAAAGAAAAACGATCAATCGTGGTGAAGTGGTGAAAATTTTGTTTGAAGGAAAATTCATGTGCATTACAAAGCAAAAACAACTCCTTGGTCATCTAAGCCGAAGTTTGAGTTTCAGTCGTAGAATATGGAAAAAGTAACTTTGAAATAAACCAATTAGTATTCATAACTTTTTTCTTAACTTCTTTTAGCTATTCTACAAAAAGGGGATAACAGACGTTAAAAAGAAAGTAAGTTAGGTGTTTGTTCCCAGTGAAGCAATACAGGTATTTGTTACCCATGTCTTCATGGAAACTTTTGAAATCGCCATAACATACTTGCGTTTAAACATGGTTAATATTCAAACAGATCATCATCATCATATAATCACTGTGTAGTAAATATCATCACCTATATTATCTGTGGTAATATTACAATCTGTATTAAGGCCGCGAGCTGACAGAATCGTTAGCACGCCGAGCAAAATGCTTTGCGGGATTTCGTCCGACTTTATGTTCTGAGTTCAAATTCTACCGAGGTCATCCTTGCCTTTCCTCCTTCCGGAGTTGATGAAATAAGTACCAGTCGAGCACTGTTGTCCATGTAATCGATTTAACTCTTCTCCGGAATTGCTGGTCTTCTGCCAAAATTAGAAACCAATATCATAATTTGTATGAACATTATCAACGTATGGTCATATCGTGTACTTCTAGTTTGCTGTGCAAAAAACATCCGTATCTCAGAAATCACTGACACTGACTTTTAAAATAATATCGTTTACCGATATTCAAATAAGTCTGAACCATGGGAAATTAACGAAATATTACGATTTAAAAAAATATGATTACACCCCACTACACGCTTGTGTGTATCTATGTGAGTGTGTCCTTATCTGCCTGTCTCCATGTCTATATATATATATATATATATATATATATATATAT
>NC_068989.1:58964384-58970773 GCF_001194135.2 Octopus bimaculoides
TATATATATATATATATATATATATATATATACGTACATATATACATGCACACACAAACACACACACAGACAAACACACACACACACACACACACATTGATAATTCATTAAAACTCTGTAGGTAGACATTTACGAGATAGTTACTTTTGTAAACTGAAGGAAATTAGCTGAATGTATTGTAAAACTAGATCAGATATTAGACCCGTATATCTAAACTTAGAAGGGTATTAACTTATTATTGTGCCAGCATACAATTTCTATAATGTAATAGTAACTGTGTTTAAAACACCACTGGACCATGGCGTGTTATGCTTGCGATAACGTGTTACACCAGAATCAGTAAGTAAAACGAGCCTATGAAGCTTATGTTTAATGCCTTGAATTAGTTCATCCGTAGTCTCTTGTCGTATCATTACTGTTGACGTAGTAATTTTATAGCATTTACAATAAAGCAAGAGAGCTTACCAATATAAAAAGGAAGTTGTTATAGATTCAAGTTCCATTCACTGCCATAATTTAACGGTTTGACTTATAATTAGACGATGGCAGAAATATGATACAGCAAACTATCGTACAGAAAATATTTATTCTCGGAAACCGTGACGGCTTGCTAATTTTGCAACAAGCAATTTAGCAATCAATCAATCAATTATTTTACAGATATTCCAACGATTAAAAAAAAAAAACTGTCGTATTTTTCACATTTGCCTTCAACTCTTCAGTTGTCCACAACATATAAAATTACTGAACTAAATCAAAGCAATGCAAAAATGCTAAATGTAAAAATACTAAACTAATTTGTGGTCTTGAGGTATTACGTACGTAATATTTACTTATGCAGACATACGAACTCCCTTTAGTATAAAATCAATCAGTACCAAATCCAACTTTTCTACATTGCATAAACCAACGAGGGAATGACTACGTGTGCCAGTGAGAAATAGCAGTCAAATTTCCATCAAATCGCATCAAAAACCAAAAACAATATAGATATTACAATGAGGCTGGAAGATAATGGTTGGGGCGTCATTGATTATAATTTGATCTCTCAGATATGACATAGGGTGAAACAACGACGACGACAGCTTTACACTACATAAAGTGAGTGTCTTACACTATAATAACGCGAGATTATCGCTCCCCATCATCTCATCTGTAACTGTGAGACGAGACTGTGAAGCATTCATTATATTTAAGTAACAAAGTCTTAACAAAGGCATAAACATCATATTTCTCATTCCCCACTGATGTATAAAGTCACTGTGCCCATTGAAAAAGAAAACATTTTTCTCTTTCATAAAGCTATTTAAAACAATAGCAGATATTTCTATGTAGAATGACATTGTTCAAACTGAAAGGAACGCATGCAGTTCAGCATTTGTAAATGTTCCATTTATGATGATGTCATAGGATAATTTGATTAGCCAAAGCATATTTAATTATCAGAATGGAAAACAATATAAGTATGTTTGTGCGCCCTATAACATAATAAACTGATTGTGATGATATATCATTAACCTTGTAAGCATATAAAGCTATGTTTGAAGCATTGAAATCTTGAATAGTAGGAAATGTTATAAAATATTAAATAATTAAATTAGCTGGAAACGATTAGCTCTGAAGTTAGTAGCATCCGATTCCCAGTTAATGTGCTTTCTTGGGTTTTACGAGGGGATCGCTGTTAGGCTGTGGTATACTCTTAGAATACTGGTTTACATTGCAAATTTGATTCCGGGTTGAGCTATTTTGTTTAATTTACATACAGGATCTCTGTTTGAGATGTTTGCAGAGAAGTAGTAGCTCCGCCGGAGGCACTAACAGTGTTCCCTTGGTAGCACATCGTCCATATTTAATTTCTACTTGAAACCCAGCTCTCACCTGTGGTTCCAAGAATCTGTAGCGTGCCAAGAGACCAGGTACCGACAAACCAATTAAAGAGATGGACTAAACCAGTTGAGAGCAGCCGATTCACTTAGACTCTTGGTGAATCAGAGTGTATCTTCTACTTCAGCATCTGAAAATTGAATCCGGTAGATTGTTGGAACGAAAACAACTATGGAACCAACTTCTAAAAGGTAAGGTGGTTTCAGTACGAAGTGTAGAAAGCTAAAAGGATGACGAGACACTAAAGACGTTCTGGTCATAGTGTCTGTTTCCTTTAGCAGGTTGGTTGAAAGTATGCGCGACAGGCAGAAAAGAAACGATGAGATGAATCCTTCCATGAAATATTTCTTAACCAAAAGAGATCAAGTCTTTATGTATTTTCCTCTTTTGTTTGTATCTGTAGAATTATCTGTCATTTATTCATGACAGTTTAATGTATATACTTATATTTGTGGTTGCTTTACATTTGGCTAATATTTCCAGGACACACGTAGAAAAGACTGTCGAATGCCTTCTCATGGTGAATCTATGGCATTCTGAAACACTGCAGCATAAGTTCTACTCTTAAAATTTTAGATGCTTATTCATCGACTGCATAAGAGTGATCCCAATAACACTTCTACAAATAGTATATGCATTTACTGTCGTCGTAACATGTTTAAGTTATATTCTCACCTGGTTGCTAAGTTCATTAGCAAAACTAGACTGATAAAAGATATATAATGAATTCTTTTACAAAATATCTCCCCAAATTTGACATAGAAAAATTATATTTGTTACAAATACTGGACGGTAAGGGTCGTATGCAACTACAAAGATATTATGGAAAAATTCACAGTAGCACTTTCAAACTATTTATTTAAGAACAATGGAAAACTAATGTAAATAACTACAAAACAAGAATAAGATAACTTCTAGGAAACCTAAAAGAAAAACTGAAGGTACAGTCTGTTATGAAAGAAAAAAGGAAGAAAAAGAACTTGTTAAAACTGGGGCTAAAAAGTACCTAAAGACAAATGTAGGAGGGAGTTATATGACAAAGATTAAAAAAATACACACCATGTGGAATTGGGTGTATCTAAAGGATACCTTGTTTATTATAGAGTGGAATTATTTGATGACATCTTTAGATAGGTAACTTCGTTGTCTTGCCATGAATAACTGATCTTCATGTCTAGCATTCATTTGTGGGTAAGAAATATGGATTATATGTGTTAGGAAATTTCTGGTTATGTTTGTGATAATTTTTATGGTAAGCGGTAGATTAGAACCGGGAAACTTGTCTTTTCTCAGTCGTATTGTACTCTGTGGTGGATAGGGTTTTATCTCTATTTTTTTTTCACGAAAGCCACTCCTAGATTACACATTAATCTAATAGAGGGATCTCGAGAACAGATCAAAGATACTCCTCGTTAATTCAGCCAAAGATTTTCCAATTAGGGATGATGGGTGGTTGTAATTGATATGAATTTAAAATACTTGCCTTCTTTAAATTTAATGTTATTTCAAGGAAGTTTTAATTGTTATGATAGGGATAAAAGATATGTTTAAGCCGAATTACTTAAATACTCTATTTTAATATCCTTTGAACCTGTCTTTTGTGTCGATATTTATATTACATGAGCTGTCACAGCTAGGAGTGGTGATGTTGGTACACATCCAGAGTGTGTCGAGGATGAACAATTTCATAAGACCCGCCACCTTAACCCCATCATATCTTCTTTTAGAGAAACCGAACAATAAGCAATCCTCCCTTTGAACCAATAGAAGATCTCGGAATATAACAATGAGTTCCTTGCTTTTATTATGATCTTGTTAAGTCGTTCAGTGTTGAATTCTCTTTCAAATTCTAGAGCATTAGGGAGGAAACATAAAATCGTTAAAAGCATCAAGCTTTATATTAATGGTCTCTGGAACTGTAAAATTGCAGATCATCAAGTAACTTGTAATATCTGTTAAAAACGTCACCGGCAAGGGATCCATTTGGAAATATTTCAAACATAAACGCTTTAATGTCAAAATCCATAGAAATTATCTCTAAATATTCGAGTTTAGCATCGTTGAGCAATTGTCTTGAAGTTAGAAAATCTGAGTGGCCTCTCGCTATTTATACAGTTGTTCATGAGTAGTAACTCTGAAAACCGCAAGATATTCAACCGCATCATCAGCCCCAAACAATGAGAACCAAGCGTACAAGTGCACCAAAAGGCATAACGCTTTCCTTTTTTCACAATATCATATGAAAATCACTTCAATTTAGCTCCCGTGGCTATACTGACATCTACTAGACTATACTGAAGTCATCTACTAGAACCCTGGCCGACCAAGGCTTGTGAGAGAATTTGGTAGAGGTTACCTTTTCCGTATCCCGTCGCATACATATATACACGCATAAATTGCCTGCATGTATACATGCATACATACATATACAGATGCATATTTTCAAATTATATAAAGGTAAACTTAAATTCTGTAATTAATATTTCAAAATATCTCCTTCATGGCACGGTACTTACAAAATCCCTTATGTAATTCTAATATAATGTAAGGATCATTGTAACAGCTGTAGGGAGGTATACATTGTAACATAACTTTGCGTTTGTACTTGCACTACTTGGCAATAAGTGTTATTTTGTTTGTATCCCCGTAACTAAGTGGCTCGGCAAAAAGACCGATAGAATAAATACTAGATTTAACAAGAAGTACTGAGGTAGATTTGTTCGCCCAACCCATCAAGCTGGTACCCAGTTCTGTAAATGAAACAAATAAAAGATAAAAGATTCACAAACGATAAAAGAAAAAAAATTAAGCACAAACAACAGGTTAACTGCGCAGGACAAGACACGAACATGGAAACCAGTTTTTCTCATCAAATGTTGACTAAGGACTCGAGAAACTTTCGGAACTTTATCAACAGGATTTCTCACTTCATACATAGATACATAGACACACACACACACATACATACATACATACATACATTTTCGTTAAAATCTCTGTAATATGTAGACCCGACGTAAGATCCGGTACAGGGAAAAAGAAAATGTGCAGAGGTGTTATTCAGGAGACTTTAAGATAATGCTAAAAGATAAAACAAAAGGAGAATATCTCTACCAAAGTAAATACGACACTGAGACTAAATTTTAGTTGTAAATCAACTTCTTCAGTGCCAGGTTTGAGAAACTGGGCTTCACTAAACCAGAAAGGACACAAACTATTAACTGTGAAATTTCTAAATGCATTGCAAATGGTTAGCCGGTAATAGATATACAAACGTGTATGTATTTACATACATAAATTTGAAAATACATACGAGTATGCATACATACTCAGATATATTACACCCCAACTCACATATTACATATATATGTGTGTATGTGTGTGTGTGTTTGTATGAATTCTTATTTATACCTACATACATGCACACATACATGCATACATACATACATACATACATACATACATACATACACATATACAGGCTTACATATATACATACATATATATACACACGCCACCCACACATGAGTACGCACCACACACGCATATACACATAAATTTCTTTATACAAAGTACTTCGAGTAATGAAGAACCGAGACACTTAGTCAAATAAATCTTGATTTATTTTAAACCCGGTGCCTCGTGTTTCACCTGATGGAAATCTACTTTCTGTAGTGACACTGCGAAGAAATAAGCTTGTTTTGAATTATCAAGTATACTTTCTATGAGTAAAAAATGCCACATCGTGATTGGCGAAAATAAAGAAAATTTTCTCTATGTTTGTGCCATCACGACGCGGGAAATCCGTTTTCTTTTAGGTTAGCGTTACAAGGACAGGAATAATAACTGATAAACTATTTAAACATTAAGCGTTTAAAGTTAAGCACTTTTCATCCTGAAATTATAAGACCACAAATATTTTATCAACTTCCTCTTCACGCCTATCCGTCTATTAATCACCGACATAGTTTCATCTATATCTGAAAGTCCATGTCGACAACCTTGGCCACTCTTACTTTCGACATATATGTGACAAATTGAAAAAAAAAAAAATTGTATCAATATTGCATAGGCGTAACTGTGGGGTAGGAAGCTTGTTTCAGCAATCACATGGTTCCAGGTTCAGTCCTCCTGCGTGACACTTTGAGTAAATGCGTTCTACTAAAGACCCGGGCCGATCAAAGCCTAGTGAGTAGATTTGGGAGACGGAAGCTGAAAGAAGCCCGTCCTATATGCATAGGTATGTATGTATGTATGTATGTATGTATGTATGTATGTATATATATATACACACATACACACCCATACACAGAGACACACACAGAGACACAGATACACATACACACAGAGACAGAAATATACGCACACACACATGTCCATCGCATCTTATAACAGAAACAGTTATAAGCTAATGAAGTTCATAAGACAATCGTCTACATACATATATATATTAATATATATATATATATATGTATATATATATATATATATATATATATATATAT
>NC_068989.1:58970910-58973611 GCF_001194135.2 Octopus bimaculoides
TATGTATATATATATATATATATATATATATATATACATACATACATACATACATACATATATACACATATACATACACACATACATATGTATATACCTGTGTGTGTGTCTTTGTGTATGTATTTGTCCCCCACACCACCACAGCTTGACGACCGGTGCTGGTTTGCTTATATCCGCGTATCTTAACGGTTCGGCAAAAAAACCGACACAGTAACTACCAGGCTTTAAAAAATAAGGCCTGGGGTTGATTTGTTCGACTAAAATCCTTCAAAGCGGTGGTGCCCAGCATGGCTGCAATCAAATGTCTAAAACTAGTAAAAGATAAGAATGCCGAGGTTAAGTTATTTCCCTTTTTATATTGACATTTTAAAAACCCTCTTCTTTATTTCTGTTTTAACTAAAACGTCTCAGAAATAATTCAAAATGTCAATAATATAATATTATATATATATATATATGTTAGTTCATGTGACATGTAGTAGCAAGTAGATTCATGTTGAATTAATTACTTCACTGATGACATCGTGTTTCTCAGACGATTGCAATGATTGATATACATGTCATATAAAGATAATTGGATTAAGAATTACATTTTTTAATTATTGGCTTCTTACACATAAGTTCATAAATTTAAGAGGGGATAATTGAGCTTTTAGATATTCATGTTTTCTCGAAGGTGTTTCAGATGTTAATAAAATTATGGTGTTGGGAATTTAATCTTACGGGAGACTAAGATTAGAGGGAAGGTTTTAACTCTTCCACGGTGTTTGCTACCCATTCTAATTACTAGCACCAAATTGTAGCACAAGGCCAGCAATTTCGTTGGAAGTGGGTGAGTGGATTCAACAGGTACTTTTTTTATCGCCCCAAAAGGATGAAGGGCAAAGTCGACATGCGCGCAATTTGAACTCAGAACGTAAAGACAAATGAAATGCCGCAAAGCATTTTACCCAACATGCTAACGATTCTGCCAGCTCACCGCCTTACACATTCTAATTATGAATTTCGTTTGGTTAGGCTGGAGCGAAGTATATCAAACCCATTTAAGGTATTTATGGCATTCATTTTATTCCAGAAATATGGAAGTCAAAGTGGACAATAACGTATTTAGAAGAGTCAAATAATGATTTTATTCGTAACAAGCTATATCTTCTGCCGTCCAACATATCCAATCATGTTTTCCCCCATTATTTTTAGACGAACACTGATTTCTTCTATTCTAACATAAATTCTTGAATTTATGCGAGAAATGGGATTTTGTGACTATTATAACTTTCAAAGTGTCATTAACTACCTGTTAACTTATAAAATTGTGCATTTGCGTCTAAGGAAATTAGTGCTTAGAAACAAGTCGCACTTGCGTGCGTGTGGTGAAGAGAGAGAGAGACAAAGAGAGAGAGAGAGAGAGAGAGAGAGAGAGAGAGAGAGAGAGAGAGAGAGAGAGAGAGAGAGAGAGAGAGAGAGAGAGAGAGAGAGAGAGAGAAAGAGAGAGAGAGAGAGAGAGAGAAGGAAAGAGAGAGAGAGAAAGAGAGGGAGAGATAGACAGATAGATAGAGAGATATATAAATAGATCGAATGAGAGAGAGAGAAAGAGAGAGATAGAGAGAGAGAGAGAAATGTACCAAGTACAACATTCCACGGTTTTGGGGAGCTATATAAAGGGCTATAGTAAGTTGTAACTTCTTTCCTGAACGAGGTCCATTTACAGCTAGGTCGACTGATCTAGCGACAATTAAGTGTATTCACCTCATATATCCAATAAGTAGTTTACAAAAATACCGAAAAGATATTTTGCCAACGATTTCTAAACGAAATAACGAAAAATATTCATTGTGTTTTATGATTTAAAAGCACTAATAAGTTTCATAAGTTTCAGAAATATTGTGGAGTATAAATACGGTGGCGAAGGGTAATTGTGAAAAAGAAGAATGCAAAAAGAAGTGTTCTGAAAGACCGTTCAAAAAAAGGAAGTGGTATTAGAAAAGAATTGCCAGAGTTCAACAAACTCTGTACGACAAGCAACAAACGGGGCACAACTTTTGTAGAAACACGATAATTTTAATTCATGTCTTCAAAAGATGTGGATCCAACTTTTAGAGATACTCTCTTCCTCTGAAACTGTATGGATAATAAGGCGTCGATACTTACAGATCACAATACAGATTTCGTAAATTGATGGTTGTTCGCTGTCGAGAAATGGCGTCGAGATTAGAACGTGCTTTCTTTTGATGTTCTTCTAGATTTAAAATGACGATAACACCCTAGACAAACAATCTTCTGCAAAGACCCATTAGAAAAGTTTCCGTAAAAGTTTTCTCCAATTTCAAACAGAATTTCACCCAACATACATTCACTCTTCACTAAACTTACATTCACTCTAACACAGAAGATCGATGATTAATTGTATAATGATTAAACTAAAATCCAAGGCCACCTATACACTGTAATACAGTCAGGAGCATGTAGTTGCCGCGCCATTTTAAAAATCTGATTTCTTTTTTAGATAAGTTACGTATGTGAAGTGAGTTCGCTTCTTTTAGAGAATCCAATGTTGGGTTATCGATATAATACCATATCGTACAGTATATATATAGTATCTACAGCGTCATTGGGAAGAGATTTTGAGCGTAACCATTGCCATTGTAGTTTTTGTATATATATATATATATATATATATATATATATATATATATATATATAT
>NC_068989.1:58974262-58975996 GCF_001194135.2 Octopus bimaculoides
TATATATATATATATGAATGTATGTATGTTGTATACACACACACACACACACACACACACACACATATATATATATATATATATATACATGCATACACACATATATATGTATATCTATAAAATGAATAGTGAGAAATATATTCGATATATAGCACGACTATTCAGTATTCAAAGTTAATTGGGTTATTGGAATATTACGGAATATTTGGGATTTGAGTCAAAGTTCTGGGTTAGCAGTCCATATATGAAAATTAAAACTTCAATCCATTAAATACTTCATGAAAATATATATGTAAAATAAATATTTCGATTGAGAGGCAAACATGCGCATTGAAACAATACAGATTCAGCGATATTTAAATCATACAAATTTGTACGTACAAGAACATACATATAGATATCTATGTATGTATGAACCATGAAAGATATATATCTATGCATATGTATATGAATATCTATCTATCTATCTATCTATCTATCTATCTATCTATCTATCTATCTATCTATCTATCTATCTAGCTATCTATCAATCTACCTTTATTTATATACATGTATATGGGGAGGTGCGTATATCATTTCTGGTATATATATATTGACATATGTTCTTGTTATCTACGATAAGAATATGAAAGCGTATTATATATTCACTCGCTCATTCTCTCTCGGTTCATTTATAGAAAGGGAAAGCGTGAGAGAGAGAGAGAGAGAGAGACAGAAACTAACTGGGGAGAGGGAGATAGATAGATAGATAGATAGATAGATAAATAGAGCGAGAGAGAGATAAAGATAGAGAAAGATAGAAAGACAGAGAGAGAAGGTGAACGGAAATAGGGAACAGTGAGAAACATAAAATAATTGGTACTTATTTTGACTTAAAGAAAGCATACTCAGTCATATACAACCACAATATCAACAACAACATGTAGAAAGTAATAGTAGTAGTTGCAGCAGCAACAGCAGCAGTGGTGGTAGGGTAAGCCTCAGACAAAATGCTGTAGTGTAGATCGGAGGCGGCTGAGGTTAATATTCCATTTAATTTTTCAGGGACGGAGGTGTCGATTAAATTATCTCTCAGTTAAATATGTTCTTGATTTAATTGAGTATACCTCCACTATATAGCCTGTAAATTTAAGGTATTTTCAGGGTCTATAGCAGAAAGAATGAGAAAGCAGCGCATAGCATTAAAGTGACACTGGGGCACAAATATATAAAACCTAATATACTTATCATGACTACGCGTCTGATGAGGGTACACACGTTACATGCATCATGACTACAAATGTACGCGGCATGGTGATCTCATATCAAGATGAACAGTGCCCCTGACCTTGCAGGTGGGGCCCAGTTAGAATTTTTTCAGGTCAAGTCGCCTACTCCGTTCAATAGGTCCCTACTCCGTTCAAAGATCCCCGAATAACGGTTGTTTAAGGATGATGAACGTAACAACCATTTTTCCAGAGGTGAATTATTCAAAGTGCAAAGAATCCCTGTCAAGACATGGCTAAGTTGCTTCCCCACTGCTCCTCATCGTGATCAGAGAAGCACAGATCGTCAGTTATTAAGGGACATGCTCAAGTAACTGACAAACAAATCTGGGGTCCTATAGGACTTACGAAACCAGATAGGAATATATGGCGCGACACATGAATTACACATGCAATCCAGTGAGAGAGAGGGAGAGAGAGAGAGAGAGAGAGAGAGAGAGAGAGAGAGAGAGAGAGAGAGAGAGAGAGA
>NC_068989.1:58976385-58976774 GCF_001194135.2 Octopus bimaculoides
GATTTCAACGACAATATGAGTCTTCGAAGACAGTTGCCCCCATAACTTCCAAGTAAGTTTACACACATACACACACACACACACACACAAACACACACACACACACAAACACACACACAAACACACATATATATATAATGTATGTATACATATGCATAACATTTATTGAAACTGATTTTTTGCTTATGGTGTCGAGTTTCACGATACTGCGATCTTCAGTCGAAAACTGAAGTTCGAAAGGCGTGAAACTCAATTTCAATAAACCATGTGCAATACAGCATGCATTGACCACTCCTTTCTCATTCATCGGACACAATTCAACGTAATCTATCTATCTATCTATCTATCTATCTATCTATCTATCTATCTATCTATCTATCTACTTCTCT
>NC_068989.1:58976959-58982778 GCF_001194135.2 Octopus bimaculoides
GGGTGTATGAAAAGTCTTGAGCGTCAGAAAAACAAAGCATGGTACAAGACTTCAAGGCTCAAAACTTTTCATACACCTCGTGTGTATGTATGTGTGTATATATATATATATATATATATATATATATGTGTGTGTGTGTGTGTGTGTGTGTGTATATATATATATATGTATATATATGTATGTATATATATATATATACATATATATGTATATATATACATATATATGTATGCATACATATATGTATGCATACATATATATATATATATATATACATAAATGCATACATATATATATATGCACACGCAATATATATATATATACATACGTGCATATGTATGTATATATTTTTATATATATATATATACACATAGATACGTACATATATATATACACACACAATATATATATATATATGCATACATACAGTCATATGCCAATGAATTTGACAAACACCGTTCGTTTGCTATTTCGTGTGAAATATCATGCGAATGTCAATGATTTAATATTATTTTAACAATTTATCTGTTATCCAATAAGATTTGAAAGCAAAACCGTTGAAAACCAACAGATATTGCAAATAATCATCAGTTTGCGCAATTGGTTATATTTCCTCCAAGTGGAAATCACATTCCTCTTCATGACTTCAAGTTGGAATCGCATGCAAATTAATAACCAGAACAGTAAAGCAATGTGTGATGTTATGAGCCTTTTATGATTGATTTTTAATTAATGAATGCTCTGTTCCCCCAAAACAACTTCAAATTTTATTTTATTTTATTCCAGGAATAGTATTGGTACAATAGAAATATCTGTCAATAATTTCTTTCCACCAAAATGGCCTAACAACACAGGATATTGTTGCTAAAAGCATTGCACCTGAAAGAACTGTGTATAGTATTATAAAAACTTTCAAAGAGATAGGATCCATGACGGTGAAGAAGGCCCCCTGTCGTCAACGTCTGTCGTTTGACCGCCAAGACAGGGCTTTGGTGAGAAATTCGTTGAGGAATCGAAGTGCCGGCCGTAAACAGCTTGCTAAAGTTTGGTAATCAGCCGGTGTCAGCGCTTTAGCTCGGACTGTTCGACGACGACTTCTTGACAATCGTCTCGCTTCACGGAGTGCTGCAAAGAAACCTTTTTTGTTCAAAAACACGTGAAGGAAAAGCTTGTCTTTTGCAGAAAATATAAAAATTGATCTAGTGAACAATGGAATAAAGTGATGCTTTTTCTGATGAAGCTACATTTCAATTGTTTGGGACATCTTGAAAAAGGTTCATCAGAAGTGGACAAGGTGAACGCTATTATGTGGCCTGCATCATGCCCACACAGTCAAGCATCCAGAAGCCATTCATGTGTGGGGTTGCTTTTTATCCAAGGGCGTTGGATCACTATCAGTTTTGCCGAAAAACATTTCTATGAATTCCACATGGTACCAAAATATCCTTGAAAACCATCTCCTTCCAAACATTGAGATGCAGTTTGGCGAAGAAACTTGCATTTTCCAATAAGATGGAGCACCTTGCCGCATTGCTAAAAGGATTAAAAAGTATCTTGGAGATAAAGGCATTGAAATTTTGGAGCCTTGGCCGGCGAATTCACTAGATTTAAATCCTACTGAAAATTTGTGGTCCATTTTTAAAATCCGATTTGACAGAGAAAGCCAACAAATATTGAACAGTTGAACGCTCTCGTACATCAAGAATGGAGGTCTGTAAACAATGAACTGACTCAATAATTGACTTCCAGTATGCTTAAACGAATCGTGGACGTCTCGAAAAATAGGGGTCGCCACTGCAAATACTGAGAAGAAGATGAATAACTGCGTATCACACCTTATTGTTTATACGGTTCAAGTCCGTTATTATTTTTCGTTAATATGCTCGTACACACTTAAACAAATCAACCTTTTGACTTGGATAGGCATATTTATATATTTTTGGTGCAAAATAACGATTTTGCCAAATTCTTTGGCCATGACTGTGTATATATGTATCTACACACTCGCGCGCGTGCGCACACGCAGACATGCCTTGTTATGTATGTATGTTCTGTGAACGTGCAGATGTGGTTTGTAGGCACACCTGCACGTTTAAATAACACTTTTATGTATTTTATGATGAAAAGGTTATTATTACTATGGTTACAATACAGACAATAGATGGCTTCATTGATGCGTCGTTATTTATGATTCTACGTTTAAACACAGACGGTGTCAATTCAGGGTTTTATTCTACTAGAGTCGATAAATAGGTAAGGAACTAAGGAATTTCTGTTGAGTTTCTACAACTATGTCCGTCAATTGTGGTATTATTGTCATCATTAATGATAACAATATATATATATATGTGTGTGTGTGCGTGTGTGTGCGTGCGTGCGTGCGTGTGTGTGTGTATGCGTGTGTGTCTATATGTATATAAATAAATATATATATATGTGTGCATATATATATATATATGTACGTATGTAAGTATGTATGTGTGTATGTATACATAGGTTTAATTTTTGGAATGCAAATGCGAAAAAGAGTAGTCAATATATGTAGTTACTCTTTATTTATTCATTTATTTATTTATTTGTGTAAAGTCAACGTTTCACCCCATAGCTCCCAGGCATTCGTTCAGGCTCATAAAAATCTCATAAAATCTGTTGTTAGCTCCCAATTCTTAACATTAAGCAGTAAGAAATATAATTTCCCCTCTAAGTAAAGCCGCACTTAAACTCTGGCAACATTTGTAGGTTGGTTTAGAGGAGAATGAAAGATGAAGTAGTGACTTTGTTGGTATAAAGAAAAACTCAAGCATTCACCATTCGTTTACCTATCGAATATACTACGATATACCCATTCATATACACATACATACATACACACATACATGTGTATGTGTGTGTACATGTGAGTGTAAGTGTGTGTGAGCGCGCGCGTGCGTGTGTGTGTGTATGTGTGTGTGTGTGTGTGTGTGTGTGTGTGTGTGTATTTATGGATATTTATAAAGAAAAGGTTGATTTCAAAATTTCGGCTTTCTGATCGTCATCAGGTTAAACTTCGAAGTCACTATCAACTCTATCAATTTTTTTCCTTGCAAAATTACGTAAATATCGTATACTAGTAACAAGTACTACGTGATACTTCAATTTATAATGCTCAATGTTTTTATATAAAAGTTGACATAAAAACAAACGTGAATACATTCTACACGCGCGGATGCGCACATGCACACAGATACAGACAAATACACACGCACACACAAACCCACACAAACCCAGCTTAAAAGAAAGGAATAAAATAAAATTTTAAATATCTGTAACACAAAATAGAGTTACCATGACTGCCCTTTCCACAGTTTGACCACCAGTAGAGTGATTGATTCTTTGGGTTTCCATCAGGTTTTCTGATTCTAAACAATAAAACATCTGTCCAAGACATAGACAGAGACACACTGCATGTACATGCTTGCATATATATATGTGTCTATATGTATTTATGTATGTGCTTTTTTTGTACACACACTCACGCACGCACAGAGAAACGCATACATACATAAATTCAAAAATTTATGTATAGACGGAAACTGAAAGGAGTCCGTCGTATATATGTGTATATGTATGTGCATGTGTGTGTATATGTTTGTGTGTCTGTGTTTGTCCCCTCCACCCAACATCATTTGACAACCGGTGTTGGTGTGTTTACGTCCCCGTAACTTAGCGGTTCGGCAAAAGAGACCGATAGAATAAGTACTAGGCTTCCAAAGAATAAGTCCCGGGGTCGATTTGCTCGACTAAAGGTGGTGCTCCAGCATGGCCACTGTCAAATGACTGAAACAAGTAAAGAGTAAGAGTAAAACATGCAAGCCGTTATTTATCAGGTTCAAGCTAGCAAATTGTCTTCTGAATATTTGCCTGCTGTAGAACACGGAAATGACCAGATGTGATAATACAGGCGAAACAAAGCACCTAGTCGAAGATTGATTTTAACTATCTTTTTGTTCATACCATGTATATACTGCTATTTAGACTCAAATTAACCGAAACCGTGAATTACCGTCACATGTTTTGAAGAGACATACCCAACAAGTGCTAAACTTAAAGGATGCATTTGAACCTTCCCACACATACATACATACATACATACATGCATACATACATACATACATACATACATACATACATACATGCTAATACACACATATATACATATGAATTATGTATGGATGAAAGAATGTATATTCCCACATACAGACATATATTTAGACATCCCTCTCTAGCTTTCTGTCTGTCAGCCTGTCTGAATATTCTTGTGCAAATTTGAAGTTATATAACATGCACAAGGACTTAAATATAGCGTTATATTTTAGGTATTTTTGATGTATATTCGTTGGTTTTATTTTCTACTTCCTATATTAAATGTAATTTTAGGTAGTAAATCTAAAAAGCAAAAGGAAGTACTGTGCTAGTAAGAGTATAAATATGTGTGTTTGTGTATTTACTTGCATACATGCCTACATACACACATACATATGCATACATACATTTATATATACATGAATATATGAATGTATGCCTGTATATATATATATATATATATATATATATATATATATATATATATATATATATATATATATATATATATATCCTACATACAAATATGTATATATCCTACATACAAATATGTATATATCATATATATATATATTACATGTGGATACATGCATATATATAAGTATAAACATGCAAACACTCACACGCAAACACGCTTGCGCGCGTGCAAACACACACGCACAAACGATTTCTGGAAATATGTATGTGTACATATACAACCCTGTAGATTATGTATATACAGTACGCATAAAATTAGCAAAATTCATATAATGTACAGTGGAACGTTTATTAATCAACGTACCGACGTGACTCTGAATACGAAAATTAGATAAAACATTGTTCTTATCAAGTTCTACATAATTAAAAATATAAATTTATAGTACACACATACACTTGTGTGTGTGTGTGTGTATATATATATATATATATATGTGTGTATATATACATAAACATATTTATCTATCTGTCTGTCTGTCTATCTATCTATCTATCTACCTATCTACCTCTCTATCTATCTATCTATCTATCTATCTAACTCTCTCTCTCTCTCTCTCTCTCTCTATCTATCTATCTATCTAACTCTCTCTCTCTCTCTCTCTGTATATATATATATATATATATATATATATATATATATATGTGTATATCACGGGATATAGATACATTGAATAACTATATTTTTTATAATATTGCCATGATTGGACAGTCTTCATGGCATTTTCTAATATACCAGCTTAAAAGAAAGGAATAAAATGAAATTTTAAATATCTGTAACACAAAATAGAGTTACCATGACTGCCCTTTCCACAGTTTGACCACCAGTAGAGTGATTGATTCTTTGGGTTTCCATCAGGTTTTCTGATTCTAAACAATAAAACATCTGTCCAAGACATAGACAGAGACACACTGCATGTACATGCTTGCATATATATATGTGTCTATATGTATTTATGTATGTGCTTTTTTTGTACACACACTCACGCACGCACAGAGAAACGCATACATACATAAATTCAAAAATTTATGTATAAAGGCACATAGTGCGTATGTAATATGCACATAGAAAAATATATGCACAAATATGTCTATATTCACACACATGCGAATATACATATATACATATATATGTGTGCATGTGTATATATGCATGTATATATATATGTATGTATGTATCCATTTTTATATCTATCTATATGTAATATATATATATATATATA
>NC_068989.1:58984022-58984961 GCF_001194135.2 Octopus bimaculoides
TATATATATATATATATATATATATATATATATATATATTCGACGGACTTGTTTAGTTTTCTTCTACCAAATCTACTCACAAAGCTTTGGTCTGCTCGTGGCTATATTAGAAAATACTTGCTCAAGGTGCCACACTGTGGGACTGAACCCAGTATGTACGTACATATGTATGTATGTATGTATGTATGTATGTATGTATGTATGTATGTATGTATGTATGTGTGCATGTCTGTATGTATTTATGTACATACGAATGCATATATACAGTGAAACCCGCTTATTGTGTTCACGTGCAAGAATAACTGGCTGAAAATAATATGCCACTACAAACATGTAACTTAGTAAGTTCATAGCAATATTTAAGTGACAACAATATCCATGATTGCAAGAAGCGTGTTATACATACATACAAACTACATACATACATGCACACATATATTTGTAATATATTTTTATGCAAATGCACACACAACACGCACACACACACAGAAATCTATAAAACAAGAAGATGGAATGAGCAGGCTTTAATCGCATCCCCAACAATTGTTTCTGTGCAATGGTTTCAATTTTTAGCTGCTGAGTTTTTCATATCATACTATTACGTAAATTATTGCGAGCATTGCACAGAAACAACTCTTGTGATTCATGAGTTGATGCCTGTTCAATCCATATCCTTGTTGATAAATTTTAACATAGTATATACACTAATGGAGTTTCATATGAATATCCAGCAAAAGGAATAATCCTGCTGTATGATTGCATATGATAGCCGACAACAGCACAGGAGGCTTGAAATGCACGTTATGAGGTTATAATCAAGATGATATTAAATACACACACACACACACATACACACATATGTATATGCGTATATGTATGTATATATGTAAATATATATATATATTTATATAGGTATTATATATATATATATATATATAT
>NC_068989.1:58986366-58990086 GCF_001194135.2 Octopus bimaculoides
GTTTAGTATATCAAACGTTGAAGGTCTTGTGTAAGTTTCGCTCCCGGGCTGGGCGGTTCTTGACTGTTAACTCAGCCCTGGGTGCACCTAAGGGTAGACTGCTAACGCTTGAGTGCTTGATATAATAAACATATCCCTTTATTCTACACGGAACTGTGAGTTCTACAGCGGACAATATCTGCACTATATAAAAAATTTCATTACATACGTACATACATACATACATACATACATACATACATACATACACACATATAAGTGTATTACGTGTATATTATATATATATATATGTATATGTATCCATATGTTCGTATATATTTATGTGTGTGTATGTGTGTGTGTATACACATATGCTCACACGCTTATACACATATCTAATCTCAGCGCTTTGTGGTTAAGCATTGCACATCGCAAACTCATACTTTTCGGTGTTCACCACTTTTGTTGAGTGTCTACTCGTTTTTGTCCAATATTTTGTCTTTGTACATGGCAGCACTGGTCAATTAGGTCTATGGTCATTCTGTACGTGTATAAACGTATACATATACACGCGTGTATGTATAAGTGTATACGTGTATGTGTGTGATAATGTGCGAACGTGTATGTACACATATAGACACATTCACATTTAAAGATAAATACATGTTGGTGTTCGCAGATGATTTTGTTGACGATCGTAGTAGAGCTTACTTCTCATAATTACTGATAATATTTTGAGTGTACCAGCAAAAATAATTGTGAGTCACCTGTAAGAGATTATTTATTTTCCCGGCTTCAGGTTTTAATTAGAACAGAAACTATATTTCTTATTTAGAGCATTGTTTCCACAAGTGTATGTTATTAACACAACATGATCGATCTATGAACGAATTAATTACGAACATACTAAAAGTATATGTTTAAGTGTAGCCAGAAGATAGCTATGTGTAGATCCTCTTCGGGATAATAACATTATCAACAACTGTAATAACGTTATTCCGTTATTGGTAATAGGAAGTGAAAATATAAACAATGTAATAATTTAAAGGGAATAAATTTTGCAGTAATTAGTTGGCCACCGTGTATTAATCAATTATACACTGCCAATGTTATTAATTAACTTCAGTGTATGTCTTTAATTACGTATATGTTCACACACACACGAACACACACACATACACACACACACCCTTTCTCGCTTTCTCTCTCTCTCTGACTCCCTCCCCACACATAAACAAACAAACATACATGTACTCTTCTTTCAATTTTCCCTACCCTTGTTTCTCATTTCGTTGTTTACTGTCATATTTTCTTCTACTCTAATCTAATCTTCCACGCTATAAATATTGTTTTCTCTTATAAACTGAATGAAAAAAAACATTTTTCATATACAAGCGCATACGTGATTTATTACATCGGAATAAACGCCTTTACATCTCAAAATCAATGCCTGCAACATATACATTTTCCATTTGTCTAACATTATATTTCTCAAAACCTTACACTTCAGAACCTATTTAAAAACTTGACATCTTAAGCTTATATGTAACTAGCTCTAGTAATGTCAAAATTACGTTACACTTATGCGTTATCATAAATACAAATATACGCACCACATTAGCCCTTAATCAGCATGCCCTCTTTACACGTACAAAGTCAATCCCTTATTCATCTCCCCGACCTATAAGCCGCCAAAAACCTTAATGCCACCTTATACCCGTTACTCGGTCAAGTGAAATTTGTACGAGTTTTGAGTAGAGTATATAAGATCATTGTTATTCCAAGAATCCATACGTAAAGTGTCACAACTTTCCCTAGATTAGCATGAAAGAAGACTTCTCGTGCTTCTCCACTACCCCGACAACACGCTGCCAACTGTTAGTAATGCGACTTACACCCTCTGCTTATCCCTCATGAAATCTTTCGCCAATGTAAAGAGAGAGAGAGAGAGAGAGAGAGAGGTGAGGAGGGTAAAAATATCAACGCAAGAATAAAAATATAGTTAGTTTCCAGTAATTTTCCGACTGAGTTACTGTATTAACATATAATACGGACACTACGTCGGATATTTTCTCACTACTCTACATCGAATGTAAAGTCCCTTAACCCACATCTTATCTAGTTCAAATGCCGAGAAAACAATATTTTCTACTTAATTAACTGTTTTTATTGCACGGTCTCATTGGTCGGTTTTATAATTAAAACTAAGCTACTCTTCTGATATGATATTAGAGACAAGCTTCTCCTGTAACGTCGTGAACTATTATTTTCCGCTGTAAACTACTAAAATACCATAAATAATCCAGCAGGGAAACTTAATATGACCCCCACCTGCCTTCTATAAAAGTAACATTTGAAAGATCATTCTGATGATGTGTAAGGCATTTAAGATCCAACCTTTTAACTAAATTTAGAACAAAATTAGAGCCACGTTCATACAGACTTTGCATTTTAAAACAATTTCTTGTTTAGTATTTCAATACGTATCATGCATGACTCTTGCCATAGTTTTATATTTGTATTCTGTTTCCCTGTTGTCCATCCTAAGTTACAGAGTGTTTTCATGCTAATATGTGTATGTGTGTGTGTGTGTGTGTGTGTGTGTGTGTGTGTGTGTGTATGTATATAGCTATATATATGTGTGTGTGTGAATGTATACATATATGTGTATATATGTATGTACACGCACACACACATGTGTGTGAGTAACAGTGTGTGTTTGTATATGGCATTACATGTTTTACTGTTTGCGTTTGTGTCAGTGAAAAATGCCATGAGGAAAACGCATTTGAGACTAAATTTCAAGTTGTAAATAAATACAACTCTCTTACCAACTGTTTCTCATAAGGTTTTGTTATTACGCGTCATATTTTAGCAGACCTTATTGTCAGCTGCAGTTTTAGAGATCTTGACAAGGTAAAATCCCAAACACTGTGGGAGGCCTGTCTTTCTACACTCTCTTTCGTAATCACTCACTTAAGTAACAGTATGTCATTTTAGCTCTTTAGACAGGTTTGCATCAGTAAATTACAGCAATGAATGCTTGTCATTCTATAGAGATTCTACAAGAAATTAATAAAAGCAATCAGAAAGATTGGATGGGGTTCCCAATGAAACATTGTGTAAAATCGTGCACATTTATAGGGCCAAGAGCTTAACAAGCTTGCTAAAGTTGATATGGGTAAGATAACTGTGATGTGTGTGTGTTTATAGGTATGTATGTATGTTTTATAAAGTAGCATGGTGGATGCATATTGATGTATATCAGTAGAATAAAGATGTAGTGAATACAAAGAACGTTATATCGTGTTTCATCATATCTGAAAGGTGAAAGTCAGAGTAGCAATCGTCAAATTTCAGCTTCATTTAAAACCAATATAACAGATATATACAATATTAATATATTTACAAACACATGCATACATACATACATACGTACATACATACATACATACATACATACATACATACATACATATATACATACATGCAAATATACACATCAATACATAATTGTTTTATGCAGGTATAAAAGTGTGAATGTGTGTATATATATGTATATATATATATATATTTATGTTTGTATATACATATATATATACATATATAGCTCGAAACGTCAAAGACTTTCCGTATTCCCGAGCGTCATACTAATACATCCTTTTGTTATTTACACCACCTGTCCTCGTCTGTTGTTGTTTTTTCGTACATTCTCCTATATATATATATATATATATATAT
>NC_068989.1:58990099-58990753 GCF_001194135.2 Octopus bimaculoides
ATATATATGGTGGTTGTCTACTCCTTAAACAGAGTTTGACCACCTCCTGCACCTACACCTTAGCCCTTTCATGGCGTCTGATGTGGCTTTTTAAACCAGACAGTGTTTTGAAAAAACACCCACACAGATTGCACCTCTGATTTGCACTACCAATACCTGCAAGTAAGTGCAGCTCATTGTGGATCCTAACATGTCTTTTAAGACCCCCATTGGATTTGCAAACCCTCTGGCACATACCACATTCAAACGTGTGCACAGGCATATAATCAGAATAGCTGGATGAGGTTTGTTTTCCATGGGTTCGCAGGTGAGATTTGAGGCCAGCCAAGGACAGACATGGTCTGTCACAGACTGTGCACACAAAAAGGTCCTTGTATATATAGATACAAACACACACATACACACACACACACATATATATATATACACACACGTATGTATATATTTATAGATGTATGTATGCAGCGTTGCTCTGCGGTAGGAAACTTGCTTCCCAACCACATGATTCCCGGTTCAGTCTCACAAGTGGCAAGTGTTTCTGCTATAGCCTCTGATCGACCAAAACCTTTGGTAGACGGAAACAAAAAGAACCCGCCGAATATATACATACACATATATATATATGTATATATATATATATATATATATATATAT
>NC_068989.1:58992901-58993373 GCF_001194135.2 Octopus bimaculoides
TATATATATATATATACATATATATATACATATACATACATACATACATATACGTATTACATATACATATCTATTATACATTTATGTTTGTACATATATGTGTGTGTGCATATATATATATACATGTGTATGAGTTATTCTTTCTCTCTCTCTCTCTCTCTCTCTCTCTCTCTCTCACACACACACACACACACACACACAAAAGTATTTGACAAACAGTGATTAAATGCGAGATTAACCGGAAGTAACCGAAGTATTATTTTACGAATTGTGAGCAGACGATAGCGGTGTGTATGTGTGTGTGCGTATATATATATATATATATATATATACACACGTGTGTGTTTCCCTTTCTCTCACACATACACTCACAGGAGTGCGTACACAGTACACACACATAGACTCACAAACACACACATACACACACACACACTCACACACACACACATACGTATATATATATATATATATA
>NC_068989.1:58995119-58999639 GCF_001194135.2 Octopus bimaculoides
TATATATATATATATATATGATGTATGTAGATGTGTGCGTGTGTATATATACATATACATACATATATACATATCTATTTATCTATATATATATGGATATGAATGTATATGTATGCAAACACACATACACATACACACCAGAATTGATATGTAAAAAGTAATTGCAAAATAAATATACAATGTATTCGATACTTTGCATGTTTGTAAAGTCGTACATGTATGTGCGTATGTTTACTTGTGTATGTATATTCTTGTCTTCTTTCCTTTACTCATTCTTGTATTGATATGATATTTGAACACACTCAGTTTATCTCCATCCTTTACATACAGTCAATATTCATTATTTGTTTGCATATCTTTACGATAGTTTTCGTTTTATGTACAGCTATAAATCCAAATAGTTAAACTGTTATAAGTTAATCCCTCATTATTTAAGGCAATGTTTTTATGCAATGTGCAACTGCCTGATCTAATCCCCAGCCTTACATAGCAGTTTTGAATGATTGATTACATTATTGAATGAAAAAATCTGCTTAGTTTTACTGCAATTGTTGGAAAAGGAATCCATTCAATGGTGAAATTGATTTTATCCACCTCAATATTATCCAAGAATTTGTGATGTCACTTTAATTATTGTAAAATCATAAAGTTTGCTTTGGTGTACACGCCTGAGTGTATGTATGTATGTATGAATGTATGTATGTATGTCTGTGGCGTGTGTTTGTGTTTCTATGTGTGTGTTGTGTGTGTTATTTTGTGATGTGTTGTATTGTGTGTGTGTGTGTGTGTGTGTGTGTTTCTGTTCATACACTTGGGAGATTATTCCTATGGATGCAATGTCTGGAGTAATTTCGGCCCAATTCGGTGATATGAATTAATATTCAAGGTCACTGAGAATATAATTTATTACTGTTGCTGACGCTAAGGCGGCAAGCTGGTAGATTCGTTATAACACCGGCTAAATTGCTTTGTGGTTGTTGTTCTTAGTTCATATTCCAACGAACTTAACTTTGCTTTTCATCCTTTAGGAATTGTGCACTGGGGTCGATGTAATCAACTAGCTCCCTCCCTACAAACTTCAGGCCTTCTGCCTATTGTAGAAAGGATTATTATTGTTATTGGTGAAGCAGCGGAAGTGGTAGCGCGTCTTTTGCAACATTTTACCAACTCCCACTACGGCTCACAACGTCCTCAATTAAAATGTCACCGGTTTTGACGTTGACACTTTCCTTTTAAGGATCAGTGATATTGTTGCTAATACCAAATGTCCTGTCAACTGCTCTCTCCCTTAAAATGTTATGGTCTAATATCATTGTACAAAATTGTCATTCCTCTTAGTTGTACTAGAGTTGGTTGCGTTGAGTGGACGTCTGTAAAATAACCCGGACAAAATTTGGATCTTATTCCATTTACTTATGATAAGAATGTTTTTTTTTTCTAGTATATTTTGTTTGGGGACACCTGAGTCCTCGCGTCATTATTATGATTTGAAAAAAAAATAATAAACTCCAAGATTTGTCTTAATAAAAATGCAAATTGTTTAGTATGTTTTGATTATATTTATACTTTGTAAACATTAAATTACTCGAAGATTTTATATGGACTCCTCTGAGGTGCTGTAAAATATGTTAGCAAGGATTGAAAAGAAAAATTCAAAAATTTGAACGAATTTTAAACCCTAACCCTAACCCTAATGGGAAAAGATGATGATAAAAAAAAGTCAATAAGATCCTGTTATGGATACTCTAACCACTACAAATGAAAAAGGAGTAACTGTAATAGTTTTAGTGACAAAACCAACAATAACAGTTTTAATGATATTACATGCTGAATCGAAACACTTGACATAGAACAGTTGCCTGAGAGGAAGAAAGCAAAAACAAGGGTAAAGTATGTAAGAAAACCAGTGTTTCTATGGCCTAAAAATTTATTGGAGTATGTGCAAGATATAAGTGACCGAGCTCCATTTTTCAATAAATCGGAGGTCTTTTGATATTCCCCTTGAGGGGTTCTTTGGAGAAGCTCTGTTTGTTTAGCCGACCGAGGCAGGGTCACTGGAAGTATATGACTGGTCTTTAAAATCAATGATAAGGCGACTGGTGTGTTTTTTACACAACATATCTAGTCACGGGTTGTTGTTGCCGTGTGTGGGAGACGGAAAGATGCAACAGAAGGGTCATGGTTGAAGACATTGGTGCTCAACTTAACCCTTGGGTTATCATCATGGAAACGATGCCCAATGACATATGGCATATGAATTCTGCCAGGCTCTTTCAAAGCTATAGCATCTTGTAACAGCAGAAAAAAAATGCAAACAAAATGAAGGGTAGAAAGTCTTGTTACAAATGTGGGATCAAGACCTATTAACGGGTTTTTGCCAAAAAGTTCCAGGAATAAAAAAGAAACAAAATAGGGAGGCAAACAAGATGAGCTGAAAAAAAAAACCCCACATCAGAGGTTGTTGTTTCTTTATCACCACCGGTCGTGACTCCTCATTATAAGGATCTGGCGGCCGGTTAGAGTAACAGGAAGTTAAAGGTCCCTTCGCCCGAAACAGCATGAGATTCAAGATTCTTCGAGTCACCAATGAGAACCTGATGAATTTGATGAACGACTTAGAAGAAGGTGACAAATAATTGAGAATGGGGTAGAGGTTGATTATGTGTGACACATGAATGAAAGAATGTTAAAGAAACCTTAATAGCTGTCTATCAATTGCTAAAATTGAACTATCGAGAAGGTATTCTCACTAATAAAAAGATGCTTACGAGTGCTTTCGAAATACCGGTTTGAATACTCAGTCTAGAAGCTGATCAGGGTCGTCGGTTACCCTGATTTAACTTATGTGGTAGTTTCTCACTCAAGTGAGGATGGGTTGCCTTTATTTGTACCTATCCGTATTCTTTTATTCATATTTCTATACCTTATACACAATCATGCATATACGTATGCACATACATACCATATTCCGTCTCTATTTCTATCATTTGTGTTAGTCATCAATTTTAATGTCATAATCTGTATATATAAAGCTGAAAATGTGTGTGTGTGTCTCTCTCTCTTTGTGTATGCGTGCATCACTAAAACTCGAGAACTACCCAACCGATTTCATTCAAATTTTACACATGTATTACTTAGGGTCCATGCTGTGTCATGGGCCAAAAGTGATTTTCAACTTCTTGCCTATTGCAAGCCCGGATCAATCTCTTATCTCTCATACTGTTACCGTATTACGTGTCAAAAGTGAAGCAATATGTCTATTAATACTTTCACTATTATATGGTTTCAATTTCAATTACTTTCATTATGTATCTATATATATTAGTTTCATTTCTATAACTTACAGTATGTATTTATGTACATGTTTGTATATGTATGCATGCGTATATATATATATATATATATATATATATATAAACAAATAACAACGAAATAACGGCAAGATTGGCAAATCATTAACCTACAATATCTGGCTATAGGTTTTTATGTTCTGAGTTCAAGCGCCACAGTGGTCAACTTTGCCTTTCATCGTCTCGGGGTTGATAAAATAATATGTCAAGTACTGGTCTTGATACGTATAATGTATCCTAGATATAAATGATAGTTATAATAGAAGGAAGTTATTACATTTTACACACACTCTGCAAAGAGGTAACCATCAAAGTGGTTAAACTACTTCATAGAATACCAGCCAAATCTCCCTAAAATACGTCTTAAATAAGACAGGGCACATCTGATAATGTATATCTTAAATGTATACTCTATGTAAATAATACTGGGTTGACTCAGTTGGAAAGCATTTCATCCTGATAGCTCGATTCATATCAGACGATGGGCGATATTTTGCTCGTAATATATAACCTGTATAAATATTTGAAAATGATGAAACAAAATTTGATGCAATTTAATAACTGAACTATTGTCCTTCAATAAAGATTTGACTGACGCTAAATGTCTTGCATAAATTAAATATAGAAATTAATAGCAATTTATCTGGATTTTGGTGATACCTAATTTCTAAGCAATATATTGATAGAGAACACATGTTTATATATTTCCAGTAACATCTACTGGAAGTGATGTCTAAGTTGTGTTTTGTACGTATGGTTATTTGCCTACCGGTCTTGACAACTAGATATATTCATACATACAAGAGTCTCTTCGACATTTTGACACTAACATAATAAAATTCTACAAGAGGGAGTGCTTCAGATCTATTGCAATAGTTTTAGTATTGAGATAATAAAAAATCTCCGAGGGATCTTATAGATATGCTGTTATAGATTTAGTAATATTGTTACTTGTAACATATTAAAAGCGAGAAAATTATTATTTCTGAGTAATAGTAATTTATAAGGAGTGTATTTATTTAAATAAACTATCAACCACAAGCACACATCAATCAATCAATCAATCAATCAATCAATCAGTCAGTCAGTCAGTCAGTCTGTCTGTCTATCTCTCTCTCACTCTCTCTCTCTCACTCTCTCTCTCTCTCTCTCTCTCTCTCTCTCTCTCTC
>NC_068989.1:59005084-59008141 GCF_001194135.2 Octopus bimaculoides
AATACATAGTCTTGTGAATGTGTTAGTAAATGATAGTCCATAGCTGTTAAAAGCTGCATGATAGTGTGTTTCGATGTTTTTGTGTGCTACGTAATTCTCTTTCTCGCTCTCTTCCTCTCTCTTCCCCCTTCACAGACACTCTGAGATAACTATGCATAAAGTTCTTTCTATCACTTTCCTCCTGTACAGAGTCTTATAATGTCTTAGATACCGTCAATCAAAACAAGACTGTAGAATCGTTCGGTACCTCATCTATAACAGCAGCCAATGGCGATAAAGAACTATATTCTAAACGACCAATGATAGCTGAAAGAAACCTTTTAATGGGACAGTAAAGAAGCTTGCTCGTCGGAATATATATACGAAAAGACATAGAAACAACGATGATATCTTTACCCTACTCCCTCCTGTCTGAAGACTCCCTTCACCGTTCATGTTCATCTTCCTGCCTACCAAACCCCACTCCAAATTCAAGAACTACTACGAAAGCTTCTTGAAGTGACACCCGAGCTGCCGGCACCCGAGCGATGTTTTAACAGTCAACACTACTACCAGCACCACTGTCTGAATTAGTGTAAACGGGTAGCAGTTTCGAACACATTCGTTCATACGGTGATGATTTATATAGTAGTGTCAAACAGTGTCATTCACTATAACACATTAGGAAGCTGGAGTGAAGTGGCAATTTAACTGGGATTTCATTTTTACTGTATTCTTACCAAAAGTTGTAATAATCTCACACATTTCTTACTACTATTTTGGAATTATTTTCTTCTACTTTCCACTTCATTCAACTGTATATTACCGATGGAGTTTACTACATCACTTCTTCCCATAAATTAGCTCGAGATGAAGTATTAATTGCATAATTACATAAAATCACAAGATGCAATTTACAAAAGATAGCGTTTCTTATTAGTCCGCGTGCATTATCGGGAGATATAAAAAGGCTGATGTTATTCTACATAAAACAATTTGTGCGACATAAACTTTACAGATACAGTAATGATAATAACAATAATAATTTATTGCTTAAAGCAAGACACAAGGTTAATTTTTTTGTGATATGTTGGATAGGAAGATCTGAAATCATTTATACTAATACTTCTTGGAACAACTCACGCATTTGAGATTGTAAATATTGTTTTGTTCCAGTCTATGAACAAAAATCCTAAATATTAGACAAGCTGAATGATTGTTGTAGGGTTTATTCTTTTACTAAGAATGTTTTGCAATATAAGTGAAGTGAGACAACTTCTGGTGATCGAAGCTACATAACGAGTTCGTATTGGTAACTACGACGTGGAGCACTACATTAATAGAATTCGTATAATATCTGATACCCACATGTGATATACAAAATAATAAAGTATGTGACTTGTTCTATAAGTATTTTTACTGAAACACACGCTCTAATAAAATTTAATTGATATGATATAGTGAGATTCCCATAAAAAAGGTGGTACCTTGATAGTGATGCCTAAAATTGTAAAGAAAAACTAACGAACATATCATTACGGTAACCTTTTGCATACAACTTCAAGCTAGAGGTGAACAAAATTACACTTTAAATTTGATTGCTATATTCCTTGTTGTTGGTATCTTTTATTCTTTACTTGTTTCAGTCATTAGACTGTGGCCACACTGGGGTACCGCCTTGAAGAATTTTTCGTCGAACAAATCAACATCAGTTGTCAAGAGCATGGTGGGGGACAAACACAGAAACACACACAAAAACACACACACACATATATACACCGGGATTTTGTCAGTTTCCATCTATCAAACTATTCACAAGGCTTTCGTTGGCCCAGGGCTATAGTAGAAGACACTTGCACAAGATGTCACGCTGTGGGACTGAACGCGGAGCCGTGTGGCTGGAAAGTAAACATTTTACAAAAGAAATAAAAAAAATAGAAACAAATCAACAAAAAACAAACTTTGTTTCTTGTAATTTGTCACCAGTATCTAATTAACAGCATAATTATGTAATATCATTCGTTGCACCAGTATATGAATAGTACTATGTTGTTAATGATTTAAAATTTCTCCACAATAGTGCACATTCATTGAGTGGAATATCGTCGACTTACTCGATCCCACTATATGAGTGGTATATTTTTGCATCGAGACGAAAGGGAAGTGAACCAAAGATGACTTCTGGAAGACTTGAACTCAGATCGCAAAACGACGTAGTAAAACAGCTTCGATATATTTTATTTGGTGTGTAACTAATTGTGCCAACTTTCGGCACTAAACTACATTGGATATTGAAAATATAACGTATATGCATCATTAACAGTGGTAGAGAAAATCAGCATAACTAGGAATAATAATAATTATGATCCTTTCTACTATAGGCACAAGGCCTGAAATTTAGGAGAGGGAGATTGTCGGTTACATTGACCCCAGTACTCAACTGGTAGTTATTTTATCGACCTCGAGAGGATGGAAGGCAATGTGGATCTTGGCGGAATTTGAACTCAGAACGTAAAGACAGACAAAATACCGCTAAGCATTTAGCCCGGCGTACTAACGATTCTACCAGTTCGCAGCCTTAAAATGTCACTAAAGATACACACACGCCCCACATACATACGTACATACATACTTATATACATACATACATACATACATACATACATACATACATACATACATACATACATACATACATACATACCTATGTATGCATGTATATATGTGTATGTATACATACACACACACACACATATACGTATACATATATATAGATGTGCATGGGGATATACATATATCCGTGTATGTATATATGCGTGTATATATTCTTTTATTCTTTTACTTATTTCACTCGACGACTATGGCCATGCTGGAGCACCACCTTTAGTCGAACAAATCGACCGTAGGACTTATTCTTTGTAAGCCCAGTACTTATTCTATCGTACTCTTATGACGAACTGGTAAGTTACGGGGACGTAAATACACCAACATCGGTTGTCAAGCGACAGTAAACACAGAAACACAAACACACACACACACACATACATATATATATATATATATATATATATATATATA
>NC_068989.1:59008203-59031029 GCF_001194135.2 Octopus bimaculoides
CTTTCAATTCCCGTCTACCAAATCCACTCACAAGGCTTTGGTTGGCCCGTGGCTATAGTAGAAGACACTTGCCTTAGGTACTACGCAGTAGGACTGAACCCACAACCATGTAGTTGGGAAGGAAGCTTCTTACCAAACGGACACACACATATGTGTGTGTGTGTGTGTGTGTGTGTGTGTGTGCGCGCGTATATATATACCTGTCTTCCTCTTTTTTTTTTGTACATTCTAACTATATATATGTATGTATATATATATATATATGTATACACACACACACACACACACACACACGCAAGCACACACACACGCACACACATATATGCATATATATATATATATATAAAAAGTGTGAATATATATATATATAAATATATATCTACATGTATGTTTATATAAATATATTTGTTATTTGTTTATATGTACCTATATGTTTATATGTACGAATATGTTCATACATACACATTTACAAATGCATAAGCATATATGCATTTATGTGTTTCAATCACTGGACCGCCGTCATCCTGGGGCAACGCTTTGAGGAATTTAGTCGAACAACTTGATCGTAGAAATGAATTTGCTTCTATTTTTAAAGTCTGGCGGTTATTCTATCGGTATTTTGGATTAACCGCTAGTTCAGGAGGCATAAAACAAAACCAGCTTTGACGTACAGGAGAGGACAGTCATAAAAATACACTCGCACACAGACATATAGACATACACAAGTATACACACACACGCACGCACACACACACACACGCACGCACTCACACACGCACCCACACACACGCACTCACACACGCGCACACTCATTCACACACGTACGCACACATACACACGCACACACACACACGAACATACACACACACCAACACACACACACACACACACACACACACACACACACACACACACATAACATACTTCTTTCAGTTTCCGTCCACTCAGAAGGGTTTGGTATCCCAGAGTCTATAGTAAAAGGCACTTGTTGAAGGTGCACGCAGTGGGACTGAATCCGGAGCTATGTAGTTGGGAAGCAAGGTTCTAACCACATGGCCACGCCTGCATATATATATAAAACTTAAATAAAACTTAGATATGTTACGACCAAAGATTGGTCCAGGCCATGTCTAACTTAAAAGCACCACCTGATAGGATTATCTAAATCCTTTTTAAGTCAAGTTTTGTTTATGGTCCACTCAAGTAGTAAGTTCTTGTTGAGTGAGTTGTATCCAGGTATGGGTGCCCTGTCTGGTATACCTTGAAGAAATCTGTCCAGACTCCGTTTAAGGGTTATGGGATCCTTTTCCTCTTTGATCAGTTTTGGGACAACGTTAAACAGAGCAGGGCCTGTTGAGGAAAAGAAATTGTGTCGCAGTGTAGCTATATATTGTGATCCAGAATTGGGCAGGGGACGTATGGCCCGTGGTCCCAGCCTTGGATGAACCTTGAAACTAATGTTCAGGTCGTTTGGGCGATGCTGGTGGTATATTCTCCACATCGTACAAATGATGTACTGCTCGCGGTGGCACTGGAGAGAGGAAAGTTTCAAGGCTTTAAGGCGGTCCCAGTAATCGAGATCAGTCATGCCTTCAATTTGTTTAGTGAGTGCCCTCTGGAGTGATTCAATTTTAGAGATGTTTTGTTTTGTATGGGGAGACCACAAGGTGCAGCTGTATTCGAGGTGTGATCGTACAAAGGAGGAGAAAAGTGGAATGATGACACCTTGTTCTCTGGACCGGAAGGTTCTTAAGATCCAGGAGCTCATCCTACGAGCTATATCGACCTTATTGTTGATGAGAGCACTCCAACTGAGATTGTTAGGTATCTGATATTATTAGATGCTGTGAGCTGTTCCCCTGAAGGAAGACAGTATGGCTGTTTTAGTATAGACTTGCTTCCAAAATGCATCAGCTCAAATTTTCCCTCGTTTAGTTGCATTTTATTTTTGTCTGCCCATTGACTCACAGCATATAGATCAGACTAGAGCTGAGTTCGGCCTTCTTCATTGATGATTTGCTGGAGTTTACTGTCATCAGCAAATATGTTTACTTTGGATTGATTTACGACGCTGGAAAGGTCGTTTATGTAGATTATAAAGAGGAGCGGGCCCAAGACAGTCCCCTGAGGGACACCACTGGTGACTTTTGCAGGGCTTGAGTGGACTCAATCGACCACAACATGTTGTGTTCTATTCGCCAGGAAATACTTAATACAGTGTAGAAGCTTTCCACGGATTCCAACATTTGCCAGTTTTGAGAGTAAGATACTATGGTCAACACTGTCGAACGCTTTACTGAAGTCAAGATATATGACATCAGAGTTCGAACCTGTCCCCAAGACTGTAAGTATATCTTCAATGTGGTGTAAGAGCTGTGTTAGTCCCTGCCACAGCGAAAGCCATGCTAATTTGCATTTAGGAGTTTGTGGGTCTTCAGGAACTCAGCTATCCTTGATCTTACTACTCGTTCAAACACGTTAATGATGTGAGAGATGAGTGAGATTGGGCGATAGTTGACTGCGATAGATCTGTTTCCCTGTTTGAAAACTGGAATGACAGACTGGGATAGGAGCTGTTTCGGTATATAACCTGAGTCGAAAGAATTTCTCCAGACGTTGGTCAGAGGGACTGCAAATTGGTGTCTACATTCCTTCAGGAGACTAGCGGGGAAACTACCAGGGCCTAAAGCAGAATAGTATTTGACCTCATTTATTGCTGCTTATAATGTCTGAAGCAGTGAAGGTTATGTCCGAGATTTTATGGAGGGAATCACCTTCGTTCGCTTCTCTTACGTCAATATCAGTGGGATCACTAAAGACAGAGCAGTATTGTTTCTGCAGTATTTCTGCCATTTCTTTAGCATCAAGACGAAGAAAATATGCTATTTCTTTAGCACAAGACGAGGAAAATATGATCAAAACAAAACAGATATAGATAGAAGACACGTTTCATGAACTGTTGATCTTCAGGTCATCGTAATTTCAGTGGGTCATGCTAATAGCTTGAAAGAAAAATAGTATAATCTAGCAGCAGAAACAAAGAGGATAGTTTTGTGTATGATAGCAGACAAAAAGCAAAAAATGTGCGAAAAGTTTTTGAGTATTTTGATTATGAGCCATACTGGACATAAAAGTCAGGCAGTGTTCTGTCTGAGGAAACATTCGTCCGCAGTGGAGCTCTTCAAGGAACTATACTGGGACCACTACTGTTTGAAGTGGCTCCCAGATATGCCATCAATCGTGCAGTTCAATACTGATAAGTTTCAAGCACTCCGCTATCGGTCCACAAACACACTGCAGTCGGACTACATAGGACCAGGGGGCAGTGCAATTTCAGAGTTAGAATAGGTGCGTTATTTGATATTTGTTTGCATCTCTTAAGTTAATATATATCCCCATCTTTTAAAGAATGAAAGAGTAAAAGAATACAGTGATACGGCTACAAAAAGGATGCGAAAATTTTATAAGTTTTCGACTGGAAAAAATTTACAATAAAGACAGTATAGAATTAAAGTATTTCGATTGAAATGACGAAACAAAACGAGGGATGGTCGAGCACAGAATTAAAGTTGGGAGAAAATAAAAAAAAGTCGACAGCTCAAACATTGGTCCTCGTATAGAGAGACAATGTGAAGAAAGTGAAAGAGGGAGTGGGAGGGAAAGAGGAGAGAAAGTGAGATGAAGAGAAATGTACATACAATATACATACAGAATATATATATAAAAAATAAAACATAAAAACTCCCACCAGCCCTCTTAATGATTCGTACGTCTGATATAAAGCATAAATTTATTAATACCTCCAAAACAATTAAACACATATCTGGCGCAAGCATTATCCTTCTCTTTTCCCTGATGATGGGGGCATTCCTTCGAAGTGAATCGTAAGATTCACATGTACTCTCGGGAAAAAACTCTTGAAACAATCGTAGGAATATTTCATTTAAGTATGGTACCAAAAACTCTTTTTTAAACATTTATTATTTCCTGCATTCCATAATTTTAAAATTATGCAAAAACTGTAACAAATGAAATGGTCGTTTAAGAATTTTCTTATAACCTAAGAAAGAACAACCCCAATAAACAAAATATATATTGATGAAGAATAACACGAGTAAACTATATAGTTGTTGAATTCCATTTAGAGATCTTGAAGAACACTTATGCATGATAAGACTTCAGAATAATTACTTATACTCACTGTAGTAGATCCTAAAAAAATTGGTGATGTCAAAATATTAGTATTTTGATTGTTATTTGATATTTGTTTGCATCTCTTAAGTTAATATATATCCCCATCCCAGCAAGAAGAAGTAAACATCGTCTTCATTTCTAATATGTAATAGTTCAAGTGTTTAATGATTAATTAGTAAAGAATGCATGTGATATTTTTAGCATACTGGCTCACCAATCCTCCAATGAGAAAGTTACTTCTATGAATTTATAGAGGTATTGCCTTTAGCCTAACTTTTAAGTGTAATAACTGTCTTCACAGTGTCATTACAGATATTGTTTATCGTACATTTTACACAGTACAGTTCTATATTTAAGAGATGAGGAATTATGTACATTATTTATATTATTTACATTTGATGGACATTTGTCCTCATCTTGTTTGTTGTTAACACAACGTTTCGGCTGATATACCCTCCAGCCTTCATCAGGTGTCTTGGGGAAATTTCGAACCTGGATTCTCATTCCTAAGGTATTTTTCGATGTTATTATTATTAGAATCCAGGTCACTGTCTGGAATTGAACTCGGAATCTTGGGGTTAGTAGCCCACGCTCTTAACCTCTACGCCACGGCATATGGCGTAGAGGTTAAGAGCGCGGGCTACTAACCCCAAGATTCCGAGTTCGATTCCAGGCAGTAACCTGAATAATAATAATAATAATAATAATAATAATAATAATAATAATAATAATAATAATAGTAATAATAATAATAGTAATAATAATAATAATATCATCGAAAAATACCTTAGGAATGAGAATCCAGGTTCGAAATTTCCCCAAGGCACCTGATGAAAGCTGGAGGGTATATCAGCCGAAAGGTTGTGCTAACAACAAACAAGATGAGGACAAATATCCGTCAAATGTAAATAATGTAAATAATGTATTTTACACAGTGTAATGACATTCGTGAAAGTCATAACAGATAGAATACATATACCTGGATTCCATCCTGTAGTTGTGCCATCCCCACCCACTGCATTGTATCAAGACCAAAGTGCATAAAGTCTGCAAGACCAATGCAACATGTAGATGTAGATCAAGATGAGCAAATGTCACGATAATATCTTGAACAGCTAACCAAGAATCCCAAGCGTCAGCTCCTTTTCAACAGTACTGCACTATATCCTAACCAAAATTACCTGTTTCCTTTTTATATTTGCCTTTGTCTAAATTAACTGTGATTGTGGTCATATATAGAAATGACTCAACAGTATTCGGTGGGTTGAAAAGCTCATTGTTGTCAATTACGTCAATACAGTATTACAGACGTACGTTTCAATGGTTTGTTATACTGACTTGGACCTGCATATAGTTTTGGGTACCGATATAAAACTAATAATAAGTTCATCTCTTTAAATATTATTTCTACAATTCCAGAGATGACTCTAAATCAATACAGTCCCTCTGCTATTGAATAATACAATTAACTCATCTTTAGGAACTTAAATAGGGTACGCAAGCACATATATGTAAGTATATATGTATGTTGTTATGTAGGCGTGTTTGTAAGCAACAGTGAAGGATTGCGCTACCAATACATACATGTCCAGAATGATTATACTTTTCGCTCCTCGCAGTTAATAATGTAATTGAGAAGATAAGTTTTTTATGATCGTTATAATCGATTAACACTCTGTAAAGCAGTGCGTGCTCCACTTTGATCATTGTCCAGTAGCTGAAACTTGTTAAGGAATAAGACAATAGAGTGTGCAGCTGTGACTGCAACGTCCATGAGTTTGTGCGATTGTACATGTTTAAACACAGTTGTATGTGCATGAACATGTGTGCGTATGTTTATACCTTCATGAATATTCACATGTGTGTTTATATTCACACACGTATATGAAATTACATATTGGTAAGCTCAAGTATGGACACATAGCTAATTGATGATACACCTGTGCAGTCAGAATATGTACTTATAACCATAATTGTCACTGATACTTTAAGATTAACAATGTTTCTTCTGCATATTGTGTACAAAGAACCGATATTTTCCTTTGTAAACGCGCGTACATTTAATGATGTGTGTCGCTATTCAAGTACATGTGCCATGGTTATCTAGCAATGTGCTGTAACATTCAGTCGAATTTGTCTGTTTTTCCGCCAATTTTTCTAGCTTCTGACTCCCCGTACCTCCACAGTGTATATAATTCGTCGTAACTTACTCCCTTCCTACACAGTCAGCAATTATTTACATCGAACATATCGGGCAGTAATTTCCCTAACAACTTCCCAACAGGTATCAACATGCTTACATCCACAATTCTACCTCAACAATGCAAAGTTGGCTCGGATTCAAACTCAGCGAAGAAGAGAAAGAAATAAAAAAGATAAAAAAAAAAGAAGCAGAAACTCCGCAAATAAATTAATAGTTGATCCGGAAGCCTTGCTATCTGGTACCTATTTTCCCTGAATTTGAATAATTACAAACATTGCTGTTCTACCTAAGATTTCTAGTTTTAGGACACCACACAGACGCAGGCACGCTGGTACGCAGACACGCACGCACGCACGCACGCACGCACGCACGCACGCACGCACGCACGCACGCACGCACGCACGCACGCACGCACGCACGCACGCACGCACGCACGCACACTCTCACACACACACATGCACACACGCACACTCTCTCACACACACACGCACAGAAATATGTGGTTTCTACTTTAGGCAGAAGGCCAACAATTTTGAGGAAAAGGTAAAAAGTTGTTCCATCGACCCCACAAATTGACTGGAGGTTTTATCATATCCATCTGTTTACATATATGTATTCACACACACACACGCACACACGCACACACACACACACACACACATACTCACACACACGTACACACACATACACATACGTACATGTATGGTGACGTAAAAATCAAGACCTATATCCGAGTTTTGGTTCAGGTTTCTTAACATTAAGTTTCACAATTTTTTCTGTGATCCCACTCTTGCTCTTTGTAATCCTTCAAACCTCAAATTTTTCTTTCACAAGTACCAACTTCCTCAACCCTCAAAATCCTCAAAGTACCAACTTCCGTCATCGGCCTTTATTTTCATCACTGAAATAATACATTAAAGGCTCAGCAGAAAAAACAAAACAAAAACAGAAAGAATGATACAAATAAATAACCACCTATGTATTCTAAGATCAATAATATTTGTTATAAATAACATTTTTATTTCTGTATTTGGCTAAAATCGTTGGTTTAATTAAGGTTTGATCCCCACTTAAACGTGGATGTTTTATTAGAAGAAACTTTATTGTGATGGTTGCCATGAGAGAAGCTCTCACGTTGGCTTTTTGGTGTATTTTGCATTTTGCATCCACGCTTAAGTGGGATAAATATTAACTCTCAGTATTAATCCTGTCTTTGTCGCAAATATATATTCTTTAAAATTAGTAATGTGAGGGCCTTATTCTAACCCTACATTTCGTACAATGAAGTATATATATATATATATATATATATATATTTCTATAGTTTCAGCTCAGAGCTACGGCCATGCTGATGCACCGCCGTTAAAAGTCAATGGTGGACTGCCGTGAAAATATCGTAATATACATATAATGTCCGGTAAAACAATATATAATGTACTGTTTGTGAAATGTGGAGAATATATGTGCATTGGTTGATGTGTTGTTGTTGGCACTCCGTCGCTTACGATGTTGAGGGTTCCAGTTGATCCGATCAACAGAACAGCCTGCTCGTGAAATTAACGTGCAAGTGGCTGAGCACTCCACAGACACGTGTACCGTTAACGTAGTTCTCGGGGATATTCAGCGTGACACAGTGTGACAAGGCTGACCCTTTGAATTACAGGCACAACAGAAACAGGAAGTAAGAGTGAGAGAAAGTTGTGGTGAAAGATTACAGCAGGGTTCACCACCATCCCCTGCCAGGAGCCTCGCGGATCTGTAGGTGTTTTCGCTCAATAAACACTCACAACGCCCGGTCTGGGAATCGAAACCATGATCCTATGACCGCGAGTCCGCTGCCCTAACCACTGGGCCATTGTGCCTCCACATCGGTTGATGTAGTAGTGCAAGAAAAGTAGCATCAAAACATAACATCACAATGGTCTAGAGGAAATTCTTTAGTTCCTCAACCTTCTTGACTGGATACAACTGTCGAATTTTGTATGGAAATATATATTTTCCACCTCTGTTCAGTTATGATTAATCAAGAAAATATTCTTCATTTCGTTTCTTTGCATTGTAAACATTGAATCAGTACAAAGAGACAAGAATAGAATACAGAGACGGCTAGGGGAGGTAAATTTATGTTTATCTACTTCAAACTTGGCAAACTAACACACTTCCATATATATGAATATAAACACGCACGTACATACGCGCGCGCGTATGTATTTATATGTACTTACATACATATCCATTATACTAAATGGATGTGTGCATATGTAATATTTATCTATTTATTTATTGCCCACAGGGGGCTAAACATAGAGGGGACAAGCAAGGACAGACAAAGGGATTAAGTCGATTACATCGACCTCAGTGTGTAACTTGTACTTATTTAATCGACCCTGAAAGGATGAAAGGCAAAGTCGACATCGGCGGAATTTGAACTCAAAACGTAACGGCAGACGAAATACCGCTAAGCATTTCGCCCGGCGTGCTAACGATTCTGCCAACTCGCCGCCTTATGCATATGTAATATTAGATAAGAAATTATTAATGAATTCCACTTTCTATCAAATACCGTTTTAAATGAAACACAGATCTTTATACAATGGTTGAAACAGATCAACGTCTGTTGGGTGATGAAGTAGTTTGTGTTAATAGTAAATATATTTCCTGTATTTAATGCATCAACTATGGAAAGACAAATGGCGAAATTAAACTTGTTAGGATTTGAACTCATTATCTAGAAGACCGAAACTAAATGTTCTATGAAATTTAATCTGGTATTTAATTGTTTCAGCACTTGGATCACCATCCTTAATATTATTTCTACTCTAAATCATTTAATAACTCTCGAATTAATTATGTGTCATTCTTTTTCGGGTGGGGATGGTTTCAGTGTACCCAGATTAAGGTAAGCTGTTTAATTTTAGTTTCCTCTCAATCCCAGAATATTTGTAATAAATTTTTATGGCGCTTCATGCTACGACTGTTTTATTCTGAAGTCTTTTGGTATGAGAAATTCCAGCAGAAAAGTTGAAAAAGAATAATCTAATGTCAATCATTAGGGATGGTTAGAGAGTCAATTGACCGTTGGTTATAATGTTTACCAGATAATATACAGACAAATCATCATAAATAAAAACTTCCGGCCGCGTGCGGAAGCCTCACCCTCAATGGAAAACAATCAAAGATTAGGGGAGACACCGATGCATCAACGGAATTAAACGTCTTCTGAAGCAGTAGAGCGGGTTGTGTGGTTTGTCTATTAGGTTCAAGTCATAGGTGTCTATGGGCACATCAAAACCAATAGGACGCCACTGGGTCTTTGACGCTTCGTTAAAGATTAAAAACGAAGACGAATTGATGGCCCTTGGGACCCGAACTGATATAATAAAAATGAAAATGTATTTCAACCTTGCAATAAACGCTGTCTGCCCCCTTTTCACTTATTTACACATATATATACACACATACAAAACTACACATAAATAAATATACACATAGAAAGATCTATATGGAAATATATAAACCACATATACATAAATAAATATACACATAGAAAGATCTATATGGAAATATATAAACCACATATACATAAATACATACGTAACTGCAGCGATACGATTACACCGAAACATACATTCACACATATAGACGACCAAGCGTAGACTCGTGTATCAACACACACACGTGCATGCATAGTCTTTCTCTGTCTCTGTCCTCCTCCCCTGTGTTTCTCAATATATGCGTGTGTGGGTGTATGTTTATACATATACATACATGTTCATATATATATATATATATATATATATATATGTGTGTGTGTGTGTGTGTGTGTGTGTGTGTGTGTGTCTGTTCATACACGCACATATTCACACACACACATTGAGGAACATCAAGATATGTAAGTATTCAATTAGAATTCTATGTATATTTTAGGTTGTATACGTGTGTATGTGCATATGTATATATGTGTGTGCGCGCGTTTACAAAGCATTTATATGGAACAAAACGGGTGGGAATATGTGTGAAGGTATTTAAATAGAAGAAAGGCACTCCTCGTTGTTTTTCTGGTAGATGTTGCTTAAGTATAATCGAAATTAGAATTGTTGAGCATACAATGCAAACAAAACGGTGGTCCGGTTTCGAATCTCGGTCACAATGGCTTTAATTATTCATTTACTAAAGCCACATAAATTTCAAGCCTCTGGTATACACACACGCAAACACATATATATATAAAGAAATACATACCCGTGCACACACGCTCGCGCGCACACACACGCATGCACACAACATTTTGTTTGCATGAAGCGACTAGTTCAGTTTCGGTTCAGAATTTGGTTCTTGAATGTGAGTATATGGTAGGATTCATTACTACAAAATTAGCAGGCTTTGTTGTTAACTTGGTGTAGTTGTGCGTTTGAAAGTATTTTTCATCTGATGCTAGTAGAAGTATTTTAAATTTAGATGTTCATATACGTTTGGCTACTTATATATCATTTTCTTATTTCGGTTAAAAAAAGTGTGCGTGTGATGGTTGTATTGTGTCTTGAACCAGTTCGCTTTAAACTTTATACATGTAGATGGCACTTGGTGTCGTGTTCGTGGTTACTATTACGCTATAGACAATTTTACTTGAGAGACAGTTTCTTTCAAGAGGACAGGATAAAGGTGTTCTACAATTGCAATTGTTATTATGTGTGTAATTTAAGCTGTTGCTTTTTGAGAAGTTTTGGTGGTTGGAATTGGCTACAGTTTTTCAAAGTTGTTGGATGTTGAATATAACAAGTTTCTGTTGCATTTGTTTATTAGTTTGAAGTAATTATGGTCGGGATGGAAGTGTAGTAATTTGAAAAATGATTTAGCTATTGGTGTGGAGGCTAAACCAGATTATTTTACTTTTACTTTTCTATTTTTTTATTTATTCTGGGAGGTTTGTTGTTTACATATCATGATGTAGATAACTCTTTCAGTCTTCAGGTGACTTTAGGTCTTTCATGTCAGCTAACTTTTTCTCTACAGTTTCAATCTTATGCACTCCCATGCTGTTGACTGTTCAGCAATACATAAAGCTCTTCCTGAAAAAAGGAGACATAAAAATCGTCAAATTTAGCCCGAATACACCTCTCTTTCTCTCTCTCTCTCTCTCTCTCTCTGTATATATATATAAAGTTAGATAAGGCCGGTTTATGGGATTGCCCTGGGTTTCACGTCCATAAAGCGCTTAGCCAAATGAGAGGCTAACAAACATCAACATAGCCTTCTGTCACCCACCCATTGTGTTCAAAAACCTGGTGAAGGGTGTTAGCAAGAGGATCTCGAACCTTTCCTCCAGCCAAGTGATTTTTGATGCAGTAGCCCTCTACTATAACGAGGCTGTATCTGCTAGCAGATTTAAGAACCGTATCTCCTACATGCCGGGCTCCAACATCCGTAGACGGAAGCGTCGCAGAAATGTCATTTGGTTTCCCTCCCGCTTCTCTATTAAAGTATAAAAAAACATCTGTAGGTAAGATATTCCTTACGTTAATAGACAGCCATTCCTCACGTTCACATAGGTACGGACGCATTTTCAATAGGTACAACATTAAGGTCTCTTTTAGTTGTTCCCCCAATATTAAGAGCATTCTAGTTAGCATCGCTTGACCACGAGCGGAGGCAGGATGCTCATGCAGGGAAGCTCATCAGGCAGGATGCTAATCCCTGCAGAATGCTCATGCAAGGACCGCAACAGATGCCCAGTGAGAGGCTACTGCGAAACCAAGGGAATCATCTATGAAGCTGATGTACTGGCTGACCCTAATAGCAGCAGCAACAGCAGCAACTTTCCCATCGGCTACTACAATAGCAGGGTTGACAGTACCAATAGTAGCAGCAGCAGAGACACGACCAGAACCAGCGGCAGCACCATCGCCAACGATAACAACAATAACAACATCAACGACAACAATGGCAGTATCCCTAACGAAATAGCAACAGAAAGATCGCCAATGATATATATAACAACAGTGACAGCGCCTCCATCAACGACGATTACCATAACAACAACAGCACCATTACCAACACCAGTAGTTATGGCACTAACACCATTGCCACTTCCAATGACGCCAACACCAACAGCACTAGTATCAACAAAAGCAGTAGCTGGGATCCGATGATACGCTGTAAAGATAAGCGCTTTATGAGCGTGAAACTCAGGGTAACCCCATAAACCAGCCTTATCTAATTTAATATAATATACTGCTCTACAACTTAGTGTGTGCTTCTTTTTCTGATACATGTTTTACCGACGATATATATATATATATATATATATATTATTCTACTTGGGGATGGTCATATTGCCAGTTTAGCCAATAAAGACATACGCACTGTATATTTGGTGTTAATTTGCTTCAGCTTTATATTACATTACATTATATTAATCCTATTTCGGCCAGAGTTCTTTCGTCACACTTATGTGACCTCATCAATGTTAGAAGCAGCTTTATAATGTAAACATTATGAATGTCACATACTTAAAGTATGTGCGCTGTCGAACGCTTTTTGGCTGCGGAATAGCATCCATGGAAATTTCCTTTAAAAAGGTAGAGTGCTAAAAGAACAAACAAAGTATGCTTGAAAGCCAAGTAAAACCAATCGCCCCAGAGATAATTGAGAACGACAGATATGAATATTTCGCAGTTTTTTCTGCTCGTCGGTGCCATATACTCGGTTTACTCTCAATGAATTCGAATCGCGATAAATTTGATACTTTCTCATGTTGTTAGATCTTCATCAGAGAAAACATTGTCATTATCTATTCACGGAAAGTTGATTAGTTTCTGGTAATTTATTAAACTAAATACATCCGTTTAATTCATAGTGCATGCGATGACAACGTGGATTAATTAATTAATAGTTTATTATAAAGTGTTCTCTTTGTTTTTCGTTTTTGATAAATTGAACTATAATCAATCTATATTGTCGCTGATTACAGTTAAAACAACTAGACAAGCAGTATAATTCTGTTGGAGTTGTGACTTGCAGTCGATAACCAATAAAGATAATGTTCTACAATGGAAGCTGCATAGACAGCAGGGGAAAGAACCTGCTTCAGTGTGAGTTAAAAAAATACTTGTGGCTTCTCCGGTAGCATTAGTAATGCACAGCACCTCATGAGTTAGTGGTACGGTAAAAATTTGTCAACATCATTGCAATCTTCAGTTGACAAATGATGAAGAGAATGTCCCATAGTACTAACTGTAATAAAATATATTGGATTATGAAATAACGTAACCTGCTGTTGAAATAGTATCAAGATGAATGCTTTCCACATACTCTCTACACATTTGTATTCACGGTGCAGGCATGGCTATGGGGTTAAGAAGCTCACTTTGCAAACAAGTGGTTTTGGTTTCAGTCCCATCGTGCGGCACCTTGGGCAAGTGTCTTCTATAGTTTCGGGCCAATCCAAGCCTTGTGAGTGAATACGGTAAACAGAAATTGTGTGGAAGCCCATTATATATATATATATGTGTGTGTATGTGTGCGTGCGTGTGTGTGTGCGTGTGCGTGTGTGTGTGTGTGTGTGTGTGTGTGCGTGCGTACGTGTGTGCGTACGTGCGCGTGTGTGTGTGACTTTGTATTCGTGTTTGTCCCCACTATCACTTGAATGCTGGAATTAGTTCGTTTACTTTTCCGTAACTAAGCGGTTGGGTAAAAAACACCGATAGAATAAGTACCAGACTTAAAAGGTAAGTACTAGGGTTGATTTATTTGACTAAACCCTTCAACGTGGTACCCCAGCATGGCCGGGGTCAAATGACTGAAACAAGTAAAGATTTAAAAAAAAAGATGAAGATGAATAATGTTAAATCATAAGATTTTTCACCAAGCATTACTTGATCCATTCATCCACAGAAGCGTGAAGATGAACTTCCTAAAACCTTAATTTCCTTACGAATACAAGTTGGATGGCTTCTAGTAATTTCTGTCAACAATCGTTTCAAGAAATCTTAATCAATTAAGAGCTTGTTCACAGCATAAAAAGAATCAAAAATTTAATTGAAGTACACGTTTAACACGTGTGTAACTCTTGTGAAGTTTAAACGAGACGAGATTTTCCATTTCGTCGTAAAGGAAAACATCTATTCATTCATAAAATGGCATATTTTTGTGAAATGAAAAGGAATAGTACAACTGTTTCGTGTGTATTTACTCCTAACCGTTAACTATTTATTAACTCCTAAGTGTTTGAAGACTGTAGTGAATGAACTTTTGAAGTGGGAGCTGGCAGTCATTGAACCATTGATAAGATCGCTTAGATGGTGATGTCATTGAATTTTCAGTACGACAAAACCACATGTATGTTGTCTGTTTGGACAACTTTTTGATTGTCACTACTGTCACAGTAGATCCCTCTCCCACTTTTTACTTTAATTTGGGCCAAGTGTAAACAATGACATCTACTGAAATATCTCTCTCGTATCTATTGCAAATACAGTTTCTAAAGAATATTAAGTGTGTTTATTGTATATAAATTAATATTATTACTGTGTATAAATGTTAATTTAATGTTATTTATTGTCATGAACGTAGACTATATTATACAATGATATATAATTCTTATTTTTGTTTCTTCTCATTCGTGAATTTCTGTTAGACTACACCGTATCATTTTGGATTAGTAATAGTGTGAGTGGCAAATAATATAATGATAATGCATACATACATACATACATACATATATGTATATGTATATGTATATATGTACTCGGCTACACTAATATAGAATTAAATATTATAGAATTAATCTAGGAGTAAACGGAGAATGAATGTTTATATTTAAACCAAATGGGAATTCAGATTTAAAAAATAACATATGAGAGAGTCATAAGTACCCAGGAGGTGTTCACATTTGATTGTTTTTCATATGTCCTGTGTGTCTGCATAAAAACTGAAATGTTTTCAGTATAAACATATACGTGCATACTCATTTACATACAGATGACAAGGAGAAAAAAAGAGAAAAAAAAAACATATAATGTACTGGAGTGAATTCTTCATACAATAAAAGTGATTATGTGACATTCACTTCAGGTACATGTCCCTAGAACAGTTTTACAATAGAATTTATTGAATGTAGGTGGTGTGTTACAGGGTAAGCATTTTGTAATGTATACAGACACTGGAGGCTTGTGGTCTCAGGACACATAATGTTATCTTTGAAAATATTGTTGTTGTCAAGCTGTAGATTATGAAATGGTAGAAATAAGAAAATGAGAAATTAATAGAGTATTTATAGATTTCATTCTTCTGTGTCAACAACATACTGTTGGTGGATGGCAGAAGCGCTATAGCGTCGATTTCAATGTTTTGCACTATTGTTCCTTAACGCCCAAAGTTCAATAGAGTCCATAATATGAAGCACTAATGAAATCGTGGTACACGGAATAATCAAAAATATTCGACTGTCTCGCTCTTGAAATTGGTATTCGTGTATTGTTGTTAATTTGTTATACATTGGAAAGTATTGCAATGGAAAGTAAACTCCCATCAAATCAAAATTCTAATTTCGCTTAAAATCTCTTCGTTAAAGTTTTAATAAAAAGAAAAATGATATTAAAAATTATAACTTACTTTGTCAAATTTATCCACGTCTTTGTAAGAAATAAGATGATTTAAAAGTAAATTTAAACCATTTAAAACTTTGATTTAAGTTTAAGATTTAAATTTTAAAGTCAGAAAATATTCGTAATAGTCGGAAGTGTTTTCAATGATGCTGAGCTAGAATTACAAAACAGAGGTAACTTTGTGAATTATGTCTCTCAATACTGTTTAGTAATACTGTTAGTAATAAAATACTGCTAACTCAAATGGATTTTTAATTTAGGTATGTTTGTGAATAGTTTTATTCCAAATGATGGCTGAGTTAGATAGTGATAATTTAGAGGGGTTTTTTCTTTTAATGAAGATTCTGTGTTTTTATCGAGGGTAAACTGAAATGATAGAAGTGTTTCTGTGAATTAAACTATGCCAATTGATTCTCTTGTAACAACATTTATAGTTTCATAATAAATGCAGGGACAACGCCCAATATACATGCAGATAGTTGTAATAGCAAGAAAATTGACATCAACTAATACAACCACGTGTTTCACTAGAATCAATGTATAACCATTATGGAAATACTTGCTTTATCATATTTCTTTAGTTAAATGAGTCATAATATAAATAAAACATTTTAAGCTAAGCTCTCTCTATTAGGTTTTCAATATTAGCTACTAACATTCTAAGTTAACATAATTTGAGTGGTTTTACTGTTTCTGCACCGCCAAAAAATGTGAATGTGATGCCTGAGGCTGTGTCATAATTGGCAATCAGTAGAATTAGGAACAGGATTGGCCTGCGCTCTGAAAGTTCATGGATTAGGGTGGGAGAAACAATATTGTAAGCGGTATTGAATTTTGTCCATTTACTTCCTGAATTAAAACCATACATTTGTAGACTTAATTTTCATCACCTTGCAATCGATAAAATAGGTAACCGGTGTACTGCGGGTCGATTTAAGATTGTGTCTAACTCTTCAAATTGTGCCACTTCGATAAACTAATAATTTCGTCTTCGTCTGATTTGCCAAGAATAACCTACATGTACAAACTGGCTCAGTGGCTCAGAGATGTTGGTTGTACTTATACGGTTTTATTTCCTTTCAGTAGACGACTAAGATGAAGTTAAAACGACAAAATTTAATTTAGGAATTAATGGAGCAGCGAATTTAAGTTTTTGGATTCTGAATCAGTGTATGATAGATTCCCCAAGCGCTGAAATTAATATAAAAAAAAGCAACAAAAAAAAAAATTACTATTGGTTTGTACCAGAACGTTTTCTAAAAACCTACTGAATGTATTATAAAATTGTAATCTAATACCAGGAGGTGTAACAGTATAGATAATCTTTACATGGGATCGGTCTATTTTATGTTCGTTTTGAAGACTGATGTCAATTGACAAATCGTAGGCAGGGCGAACACTCAAAAAAGTTTCAGTACTGTGTTGGAGGGAGAGAAAGATTGGTCAAATGTCTAGTACAGGATCTAATCAGGCTGTAAAGTAGGCTTAGCGCTAGGAATACACGGCTTAATAGAGAGGAATTGGAAAAATTCTAATAATCATAGTAAAGACAGAAAGACATCAGAGGAGCGCTTTAGAAGCTTAGGGTTGTAATGGGCTGATGAGTGAGGTTTTGCCAATCATAAGTGTAACTTTTTTTTAGGATACAATCTAAAGCGTTGACTGTGTACCGACTCCACTTCTTCATATCTATTAGCTGTATTCTAAAGTGTGTGTTGTGGGAACAATGAATTTTGCAGAGAGACATCAAACGATTTGGAAAGGAAGCCTAATATTTGGGGCAGTGAGTTATCTATGATATATATATGTGTCAAAGTCGAAACATAGATAGAGAGAGGAGGAGGAAGAGGAGAGAGATAGAGAGAGAGAGAGAAAGTTAGAAAGAGAGAGAGAGAGAGAGAGAGAGAGAGAGAGAGAGAGCAGGGAAGTAAGAGACTGTATTAGGAACATACTATGTCATAGTATTCGTAGCAGAAACTCAGGCACGACCTCTTCTAGGTTGCACTAATCAATAAAATGTGAACATTTCGTACATTTTTATTCAAGATAAAATTGGGATAAAATCGAGTAGGAAATATAATTTTGCCTTTAGTTATTGTTTATGGGAATATCTTGAGTAAGGAGTATAGAGTAATAGGATGGTGAAAAACTGATGAGCATCCCCACACATGGGATCAGTATACCTCTTTGCAGTTTGAATGAGTAGACCATTTACAGATTGTACCCTGCATGCAAACAATATTTTAATCTCCTGAAATCATCTTGCAGGAAATATAATGACAGGTGAATGCCTCTCAATGGCGATGCTGGCTGATAGGCGGAATGTTGGCGACTAATTAATGCAACTTGAAGTAGTAGATTGCTTAAGTGAGCGGTAGGTGCTCTACGGTTGCTGTTATTGTTGTTGTGAAGCACCAGGTTCGCTTTGATCGAGCAGACGAATGACACGTAGTGAATCGACTGAAAGACTAGATACAACTTATCTTTAGTTTTTTTTCCCCTTATAAACATAATTGAGGACCATATTGCACCTTCCGGTTTACATTGAGGAATCTTAAGGATGTTTTTTGTGCTCTTAATATTCTGCAATCGATTTCTGTATCTGCATATCCAGAGGAGGCGATAAAATCATGACAGATCCTTGATATAGCTCTGCACTTATAGTTGGTGTTGTCCTTAATGTTCGCCGTGCTTGAGAGATAGATAGATAGATAGATAGATAGATAGATAGATAGATAGATAGATAGATAGAGCGAGAGAGAATGTGGCTTTAGCAAGCGGTTGTAGTAATTTTCTGGAGCGTTGTCTGTGGATTGTTATTGCTTAGCCCCAGGCCAGTCCTGGCCGAGCATATCTACGATTCACTTTTACCAATGAAGTTTTCTATGATATAAATTCAATATTTGCGACAGTGAACAACTGTTCTATACGATGAATGAATCTCTAACAGCTTGGTGGACATATGTGGGTCTTTTATATTGACGGTTATAGCAGTTAAATGGTAAACCGTTGGGCTATATATTTCAAATAAACAATGAGAATTCCTCTTGAATAAAAATAATATTTCATCCACTTGCCAATTCCATATTTTATAGAAGCAAATTTCTATATGTGCATTAGTTTTCAGAATAATGATTGTATAAAATGAGAATTTATTCATCATCCTAAACTTATTTGTCACTTTTGATTGTCATATGTTAAGGTCAATTAACAATCTTCATTTATCAAGCTGTTGTGTGAGAAATATGTTATCCCCATCCCATTGTACTGTAGCTGATTAGCGATTTCGATTCCCCAGAAAGATGTCGGAGCTAAACTCCCAACTTACTTCTAGAAAAGGGATTATCTTTGTATCAAACCAACTTCAAGTGTTTCTTAAGGACATGCCACCTCACCAGCTGCCCATCTTCATTAATTTAACTTGTTCCTTTTTCCATTGTATAGTTATATTCATACTCTATGAATATCACATCATGTCCTTTCTTTTCACCGGTGTCCACTTAGAATCGACACAATTAGAAAGTCGTATTGTAGAAGGCACCATTGAATTCCAACCATGAATGAGAATTATTATTCTTTAATTCTTTAAATAGGGTTTCATTTTACCTTGGCACATCAAAGTTTAATTTTGGTGAGTCAGTTTCAGTTACGAAAGAAACCAGTTTCTTATTTACACAGGCAATTCCTAGAAGTTTGTTTCAGGCTAACAGTTTACCATTTAATATCTCTGCTTTGCTCGCAGACGACAAAGATAAGCGATTTCGCAATTGGGCTTTCATTTCCGTTATTTTCTCATTTTACGTTTTGATAGCAAGTTTCATCCTATATTTTGACGACAGTAATTGGTTTAGGACATCCCCAACATCAGCTTCTAGCAGTATTATATTCCTCGAGTTACTTTGATTTCTTGAAAACATTCATCATTATTTCTCCATCTCTCCTCAATTGCTGTAACAGACAACACAGGCAAAATCAAAGTCTTGCTATTTTTAGAACAAGCTTCATGAATGAATGTAATAAAGTAGTTTTACCTGCGTCTTGCTCAGTAATTTCGAAATAGAAAACTAAGGCTTTCTGTTTCTTCGCCGAACTGAAAGGAAAATAACGAAAACTTATAAAGGATAGAATAGTCACGCGATAAAGTAGTCACTTGTTATAAAGTTAAATTTGTGTAAAAATACATTTATTTTTCTTTTGAAGTTTACAACTTCTATACTTTCACAAGGATATTTCTTCTTATTCGTGTTAAATTAAATTACTGTATTAATAAATAATCTCAATTAAAAAGAAAGATGATGTAAATTCTATTTTATAGAACAAAATTTGTAGGCTCTTAGCAATTTCAGTTACTAATTTAAATTAACTCGCTCCTCTTATGCCGCTATTGACTTTATGAACAATCACGTTATCACAATGTCTCACTAAAATATATTTATCTCGTTTCAAAATAAGATTTCTTACATAGCCACGAAACTAAGATTTTGAAGTGGGAAGAAACAATCAGTTGAGTTGACCCAGCACTTGACTAGTACTTTATTTTATCGATCCCAGAAAGGGAAAACGATAAACAAAGACAACCCTCAACGTCATTTGAACGTACAAAATAATATCGAGGGCAAGGCTACAAAACATTTTCTCCAACGTTCTAATGATCGTGCCAACTTACAGGATGGCATATAGTTGCATTTTATAAAATTCCTCACATATTTAATATTTCCATTTTTCCAAGGCGGCGAGCTGGCAGAAACGTTAGCACGCCGGACGAAATGCTTAGCAGTATTTCGCCTGCCGTTACGTTCTGAGTTCAAATTCCGCCGAGGTCGACTTTGCCTTTCATCCTTTCGGGGTCGATAAATTAAGTACCAGTTACGTACTGGGGTCGATGTAATCGGCTTAATCCCTTTGTCTGTCCTTGTTTGTCCCCTTTATGTTTAGCCTCTTGTGGGCAATAAAGAAGTAAGAAACCTCGTTGGGTGAAATGCTTAGCGGTATTTCGTCTGTCTTTATGTTCTGAGTTCAAATTCCGCCGACGTCGACTTTGCCTTTCGGGGTTGATAAATTAAGTATTAGTTACATACTTGGGTCGATGTAATCGACTGGCACCCTCCCCCAAAATTTCGGGTCTTGTGCCTAGAGTAGAAAACAATATTTTCTTTTTCACAAAAGTTAAATCTCGTTTATGGAAGGAGAGACACAAATCCTTGTAAATTTGCCTCATTACGTTCCTATTTCTTTTAGCAGTATTCAAACAATGAACCGAGAACCATGGTGAACTATTAATGCTGAATATATTAAAAATATATGTTCGTCCTCACGTCTTTCTGCAGAATTGCTTCAGACCTTTTCTTTCGTTAATGATTTCATTTAATTTAATCTATTAACTTTTAGTATTTATTTTAAAATGTCAACGATACATTTGACACAATATATATTGTAAACTTTTTATAAATATATAAGAAATTTTACCACTTAACAAACATAGAACTCTGGGAGATGCATGAGCATCATACCTTCTTATTTCTTTTCTTACATAACCACAAGTTTTCATTTCTCGAACTTTGCAAAATGGTAGCAACAGGCGAGCTGAAATCTTGCTGTTTTTGATTTCCAGTTGAAATTAGGTTACCTCATTTAGTCTGTTTAAAGCTGTTAGGAATGGCACGAACATCACAACTGCTATTTTATCCATAAATATTTTAAAAGGATTATAAGAAACAAATATTTGGCAAAAATATGTTTGAGTGTCGCATCGCATGAAATTAGCTTCCGGTGATCATTCCACTGATGATGTCCTTGGGAAATGCTTGAGTGTTTCAGCATCCTGTTTTGTACGCCGATAAGTTTATAGCCTCTTGATTAAAGAAGAAATCAATATTTTGTCTGAAAAAAATTGCGAAACACTAAGAAATATATTCAAAACCTGAGCTAATTCGGCTGTTTAGGCGGCGTCAAGGATGTAGAAATGCAAGACAGGAATTTCCTGTTTGTTATCTTTTGCATAATATTTGAGATGTTGGGAGAAAGGAGATATGGTGTAATTTTGTCGGGTCTTAAGTGTCTTCTTTCTTTGCTAAGAGAAAATATATTATGAAGGCAAGGAATTATTTGACACACATTAGGAATAAATATCAAGCAGACCAAGAGACAGTGGTCAACACAGGAATTTCAGGACACTTTGGTATCAGCGCTTACAACTAATATCATTGGGTGAGACACTTTTGAAGATATTTATCCATTGAATATTTGATGTGTAAAAGTTAAAACTTGGGTATATTATTATTAACGAAGTATATGGTGATTCTACAGAAAAAATGAAACTGGAAGAAAGAAATAGATTACAAGTAATGGTTTTACCGGAGGCCAGTGTGACTTGCACAATAGTGTGATTTCTTTCAGAATTTTAACGGAGATACGTTTATAATTGACCAGAAGGCATGGCTAGTTACATAGGAGTGGTATAAGACTGTAAAGATTTGTGTAATCATTTAGTAAATATACACCGTGATAAACCAACAACTATCCCATATGTATATCATTGCAAACATTTTGTTTTAATAGCAAAAGTGTTTATTTTATTTTTTTGTTTAATTTCTATGAACCTCGAATATAAATATCTCACCAGAAAAATCTGATCTAACTTGCGGTTTTCACATTTACTTACAGCTAGAACGATCAAAAGAGTCAGCTAAAGAACCATACACTGTAGGCATTCACACAAACAGCTAACGTGTTTGTGTGTGTGTATGCGCGCGCGTGTTTGTGTGCAACTGTGCGTGTGTGTGTATGTATGTCTCTATATATAGATATGCCTACACATCTATATA
>NC_068989.1:59031799-59040373 GCF_001194135.2 Octopus bimaculoides
ATATATGCATACATACATACATACATACATGCATACATACATACACACATACATTCATGCGCGCGCACACACACACACATACACACATATATATGTATGTATATATCTTAGTGGATAATATATTCGAAAAAGAAGCTCACTCTTACAGTTGGAGCAGTAAAGTATTTACATGAAGTTAAATATGCGCCCGGTCATAGAGTGTCCAAGGGTTTCGTATCCATAAAGCGCTTAGCTTTATAGACAACTCGTCAGACACCAATGGCTGCGGGCATGTAACCTCTCTTCAACCTAGAGGCAGGAAACTGTTACGGTCAGTTAATTTGCAAATCAAAGAATAATATACAATTTGAGACTTAAACGGGATAGGTTAGCGCCCTTAGATCGTTCCGCTTGTGCGGCACCTTAAGAATGAAGGAACTCCATACGAAACTGAATAGAGGATCATACAGCAGCGGTATTCCTATATCAACGGGAGAGGATGATGTAAACTTTGTATAGTAGAGAAGAGTATACAACTACAAATTTTTAATATACGAGATAATATGGAAATGTGTTGAGACAGGAAAAGCTACTGGCAATGTAAACTATGGTTCATATTGTAGAAGTGATCACGTTCAGTTATGAATTTTGTCGAGATCTACAGTAGTTTGAATTTATATAAGAAAATGTATGCCAAAATGAATTCCAACACGTTTATACCGAAAGAAATTCTATATCGCATGGTTTTCTATAAACTTCCAACCATGTTATAGTTTACAGAATAATAGTAGAATCTCTATGGGGGTTGCTAGGTGTGCTTATTTATGTCAATGAAAAAAACTAAAAATAATAATAATAATGATTCATTATAGTGTTGATATATTGTTACAAGAGAGGACAATACACTTCCTGTCAAAGGTCACCAGGAAAGCATTTGATAGTATCCTACATAATTCGCTACTCAAGGCTCCTGAGATATATAAGAATTCTCCTGTCGCCTCTGAATTCTTACAAGGTAACATGACCAAGTGGAACACATATCCCCTTCAAAACCATAGTAATGGGATGAGCCAATCTAACAACGTCAACATTAAATGAGGCATCTTTCAAGGTGACTCCCTCTCCCTATTATTCTTTTGCACATCACTGATCCCACTCTCAAACGAACTAAATAACACCAGGAATGGTTTTAAAGTTTAGATTACGTCAATAAACCATCTATTTTATATGGACGATCTGAAGTTGTTTGTTAGAAATGACGAAGAGCTAGCAAGGCTGCTAACAACTGTTAAAGAATTGGTGTCGGGATGGATTTTGGCCTTGATGAGTATGTTAAAGCAACTTTTGTAAGGGGCAAACTCAGGCAAACAACTTCCATTAAATTAGATACCGGCGCTACTATCAAGGAGCTTGACCCGCAAGAAAGTTACAAATACCTGGGGATTAAAGAAGGAGATGATGCTACTATGAAGGAAAAATAAGAAAGGAGGGATCTTTTTTAAAACGGGGGCCACATTTTTCATTAACGAAACACTTTGAAACTTGGAACACTGGTAGAATGTGTCATATAAAACATCTTTTTCTCTTAGTCTTCTTAAAAAAAAAAGAAATCCATAAATTATTCCATGTTAAAGTTGTCGTATTTCTGTAATTTCAACCAATCACTGACGTCCATTCAGCCGATATACATTAAGTGCCGACTACATAAACAAACGATTCTGAAACAATTAACCCTAACCCTAACCCTAACTCTAACCCTAACCCTAACCCTAGGGTTAGGGTTAGGGTTAGGGTTAGGGTTAGGGTTAAAGCAAATTTAAAATGAAAAAAGCAAATAAAACGAAGGTATGGAGATTAAATACGCTTTACATCGCTTAGTGAGCCAAAGGAGTAAATGTAAACAACTGAATACTTGTCAGTGATTGGTTGAAATTATCAAAATAAGACAATTTTTTACATGAAATAAATTCGAATACAAAAATATTTTTCTGTTCTATAACACAAAATAGATAAGTATACGAAGTTTGAAAGTCTTTCGCTACCAAAAACACTACGTAAAACATTAATGAAAAATGTGGCCCCCGTTTTAAAAAAGATCCGAAAGGAGTATTACAGGAGAATAGGACTCATACTAACAAATGAAATCAACTTGAAAAATCGCATCAAAGCCATTAACACCATGGCACTTCCAAGTGTCCAATACAGTTTTAACATCATTAACTGGAATCTTACAGAGCTCCAACGTCTGGACAGGAAGACAAGAAAACTACTGACAGCTAAGAACATGCACCACCCAAAAGCAAACGTTGATCGTCTGTACCTACCAAGAAGTAATGGGGGAAGAGAAATGATGCAGGAAGAACTGTGCTATAAGACCTCCACAATAACACTGAACAAGTACTTATCTAGTACAGGGGACTGGATGCTGCGGCTTGTGTGCAGACACGAATGCAGCAAATAATCGCATCCTATTGTCAAGGAAGCTTGCAAATTCGCAAGGGAACTTAGCATTAACCCTGAATTAGATGAAGAACCTGAAGCCACTGCCACAAAACAAGCAAAACGGATCAAGCAGACTGCAAAAAAGAACAGACTGGAATAAATTGAGGAGCGGTGGAGCCAGAAGCCTCTGCATAGACAGTAGATACTTTGAAGTCGAAATGCAGCAACTAAGCAGCAACTAAGCAGCAACTAAGCAGCAACTAAGCAGCAACCCATCAGTGGCTAAGAAGTTCAGGACTGAAGCAGAGACTGAAATTTGATATTGGTGGCACAAGATCGAAGCATGCTAACCAAAAACTATCAGGCTAACGTTCTTCAAAACGGTTCTGATTCTAAATGCAGATTCTGCGACACATTTGACGAAAAAGACCATCTGGTTTCGGGATATCCTGTGCTAACAGCAAACGAATACAAAAATTGCCACGATAGGGTAGGACAGTATTTACTTTGGAAAATATGTAAACACTACTCAATCAGCACTCCTGCTTACTGGATGAACATCATCCTGAGCCGCTGAAGGTAAAAATGTCACTATTCTCTGGGATTTTCCAGTCAACACTGACAGAATGATCTAGGCTAATCGATCAGACATAATTATTAAACGCAGGAAAAAATACTTGTAGACTAATAGATGTAAGTTTTCCCACTGATAAAAATATATCTGTAAAGGAATTTGACAAATTAAGTGAATATAAAAAAGGACATGGAAATTGAAATACAAAAGACGTGGCATTTTAAATCGAGAACTGTTCCCGCTATTGTAGGTGCTCTAGGTATGATAAAAATAGAGTGTCAGAAACATCTGGATAAGATCTCAGGAGAGCCATCTCAAAGAAATTCAAAAGATTGTGCAACAAGTACTGCCCACATCCTTAGAAAAACCCTATCCATTTAAATGTCTGTGTTGTATTACATGAAGATATTTTGCTACTGCTCCTGGTACTCCCTGACAAGTTTTCAGTCATAATGTAACGTTTCTTGTCCTTCACTCGCTCTAGGACGCTGGGTGTGTCTCAGCAAGTGATTGTAACAAGCATGCAGATTAAAAGCAAAAGTAATAATAATAATAATAATAATAATAATAATGATGATGATGATGATGATAATAATAATAATAATATACATGCACATACCTTGCTCTTATCAAAGTCGTAGAATGATCAGTATGATCAGTATAAGAGTATTACCATTTTCATCTAAACGCCGGCGTTGCCACAATTTTTAGTGCTGCTAAACTCTAATGAAAGTAAGTGGGAATGGAGATAATTGATATGTCATCTATATGTCAAAATTCTGTAACTTGAAAGTGAACAGCCCCCCCCCCCCCGTGGTCTCTCTTAAACTCAAGACACGAGATCTATAGCTCCTTCCCCCATTTCAAACGCTACGTGCTGCAGGCATTGATTCTCCGTTCGTCGATTAGAGCTATAAAAAGTATTTGCGAACCGGAAACAACCTAAAGGTGGAGATTCCTCGTTCGCCCTATAGGTCCATAAGATTTGCTGACTGAACCGGTCTAGGGACGATAATCCATTCCGTTTAAGGCTCAGACAGTGTATATTATTCTTCTGTTTATAATGTAACTGACTGTAACAGTTTTCTACCTCTGACGAGAGGTTATATGCCCGAAGCCATTGGAGTCTGACAAGTCGTCTATAAAACTAAATGCTTTATCTAAGCGAAACCATTGGTTACTGTATGACCGGACAATTTTTTAACCTCATGTAAATATATATGTATATATATTATATATGTGTGTGCGTGTGCGTATGTCTGTGTGTGTGTATATGTGTATGTGTGTGTGTTTGTGCATTGTGTGTACAGGTGGACAGTTATACGCACGACCGACGCTACTCATGAGTTTAGAGCTCCAAATAGATTATCAGCATCCAATTTAGTAGTTTGGTTTCTACTATACTCAGTAGTATTATTGGTTATGGTATACTGCGCAAATGTAGGCGAAATTGCAATAAAAAATTTACAGACATTTATCTATGTAACACTACAAAAAAAGTGTCTCCCTGATGATCCCTTGTGGTTATGCATGCAATTGCACTTGCCGCAGCCAATGCAGAAGTTCCAAACAACCACAACGGTGAGTCATGCTTAGGGAACAAATCACATTAAATTGTGTTTATCATAAACCAGTCGAATGTGTATATATATATATATTTATATTTATATATATATGTAGATAGATAGATAGATAGATATACACACACATACATGTGTACATATATATGGACACGCATATATACACACATATCTATGTGTGTGTGCAATTCGTGGATCTGCCGCTGGAAAATTCCTTTCCAATTGAAAGTCAACGACCGACAAAACCTGGCGCAATGGTTGGCGTCAGTACGTAGAAAACCGGAACAAATGGCGCCATCGCATCTTCTACGGTGCTCTAATAATTCAGCCAACCCACCGACCTGAACTGGTGGTAATTTATTTATAAACACTGAAATGATGAAAGGCAGAGCTGACTTAAATAGAATTTGAACTAAGAGCGCAGAGAACTTAATGAAATATCACAAAGCTTTCTAACCGACACACTAAGCCGTCTACCAATTCGCTACCGTTACTGTTTATGTGTGTTGTTTCGACAAGGTAACCTAGCCATGCGACAAATGAATCAATAAAATAACCACTCATCTAAAATAAATATGGGCTTGGTAATATTGGCTGAAAAAATTGATGGTGTACCCCTGCATGACTGTACTTCAAGAAAGGAAATCGGTAAAAATATATATAAAAAAAGGAAACTGTCTCGTAAATTTCACTGTTGAAGGTTTCCTGCAGAGTTGTCAATGGTAATTTTGTCTAATGTAGACCACTCCTATCACGACTGCTCACTACAACCTCAAATTGTTGATGCAAAAACTAAACGAACTGAAATTGATCGAGCGGAAATAGAACCTGCACTGTAAACTCGTTTTGAGTGAGCTTACTACCTCTCCACTGCATTAGCACTGTGATGTTGTACAGATATAAACAATTTATCATCATTGAAAACAAAATGTGTGTACATGTGTGTGTGTGTGTGTGTGCGTGTGCGTACGTGTGCGTGTGTATGTGTGTATGCGTACGTGTGTGTATTTATGTTTGCATATAAACGAGTATATATGTATTACTATGTATGTTTTTATATATATGGTGAGATATGAACCTAGTAAAACATTGGTTGACAAAGGATATAGTGGATATATGTAGAATATAAGTGTATTTTTACAAGGATAATTTCGACAATCGAAATGTTAATGATCGCCACATAGTGATTAATATATTAATCAAACAATAATGCGTTATATATGCAAATCGGATTATACGATTTACTTCAACTATTAACAATAATGAGTTGATAAGCAATGTCATTGAACAGTTAAAGAGGGTTCTTGGTTACTGATGAAGTCCCAACATAGGACTGAATCTAGTATGCTTCATTCCTCTTCCATGACCACGAAGATATTTTTTTACTGCTGAGACAGAAAGATAATACTAAGATCATTATAGTCTTCAAGCAGGGATTACAAGAACTGTCGAAGGAAGGAAATATCTTATTCAGAAATCAGAGATCTTCCAGAATGCTTGTAATAGAATGAACTCCAGTTGAGACACTCAAGCTTTTGCGTAACTCCGAGCGGCAGATTAAGCTTAGTATCAAAGACAAATATACTGTGTATAAAGACATAGTATTTACATTTATCTGTCACTTGTAATGCAGGCTAAAACCTGTAGATGTATTCTTTATATGCTAAACTGTACTATATGTATGTATGTACGTATGTATGTATGCATATATGTATGAATATAGGTATGTATGTATGTATGGATGTATGTATATATATGAGTGTGCGCGCGTGTGTGCGTGTGTGAATATATATATATATATTTATATATGTATATACCTATGTACACGGTACGATGGGTAAATTGTCACCATTTATGGCGACATTGTTTCTGATTTTGTGGATTACACAGTATAGTAGGGTCAGTTGGGCACCGTCTGTGAGAAAAAAAAATCACCATGGCGTAATTCACTCTGCCAGAAATTTGGAAACGACATACTGTACTGCTCGGCATTCGCGCCGGAAGCTCCAATACGAACATTTCACAGTATTTAGATGTCAATCTCAGGACATGTATCGTAGTGACAACAAGCAAACATCCATTCAGCGATTACTTGTGATGGCGACGTTATACCTCCAATCATCTTTTCACACAGTCTCACACTCAGCACGGAGATCTACATCAAGTGCTACTGTTGTTGTTAGTGTTGTTACCGTTGAGGGGAACTGCCAATGCTATCGCTGGTGCTGTTATTGCTAATGTTTCTAATGCTGTTAACTGTGGCGATGGTGATGGTGCTGCTGGTTCTCTGCTCGTGTCTACGGCTGCTACTGCTTCTACCGGTGTTGTTTCGCAGTGGCCTCCCACCGGGTATCTGTTGCGGTACCTGCATGAACATCCTGCCTCTTTCTGTGGGTTAGGGGCGCTAACTAGGATGTTCTTAATATTGGGAGCACAGCTAAACGAGACTCTAACGTTGTGCCTTTAGAAAATGGGTCTGTATATATAGGAGTTAGTGAAATGATTATCTATTAATTTAAGGAATATTCTACCTACGGACATTTTTGTGTTAAGAGAGAAGGTAGGAGGAAAACCAAATGGCATTTCTGCGGTGCTTTCATCTGCGGTTGTTGAGTTCCGGCTTGAAGGAGATGCGGTCCCTAAATCCACTGGCAGCTAGGGCCTCGTTATAGCACGGGGCCGCTGCGTCGAAAATCTCTTGGTTGGAGGAAAGGTTCGTAACCTTATTAATATCTTTTACCAAGTTCTTGAAATGGCTGGGTGGGTGGCAGGAGGCAGTGTTGATGTACGTTAGCCTCTGGTTTGGTTTGCGGTAGGGACTGTACTTACCGGAGTCCAAGTCGAGGGTTACGTCTAAGAAGTCCGCGGTTGTGAGGTTGGTCTCTATTGTGATTTTCAATCCCATGGAGGCAAGCGGGCTTATTAGATATGTTCTAAGCCTGTCTAATGTATGCTTGCTTGCACCCCGTTCAGATGGCCAGGGTGTCATCTCTGTAGAAGCCAAAGAGGACAGAGGGGGAACTTTTTCCTAAGGGTATCGAGGATGTACCACCCGCGACGTCAAAGGAGCCCGTGTGGTTGGATTGCTTGACCCATGCCGAACCTTTGTTGAGCAGCACTGTCTTTCTGGCATGCATAATAACTTCTAGATCTCTGTCGCTAATGTTAGTGAAGTCCCTAGCGAAAGAAAGTGCTTTGGCCAGTAGTCCTTTTGATACAGACGGGTAGAAGTCGACTATATCTGGGTGAACCTTGGGTGAACTTGCTCTGCGTGAACCTTGCTCTGCCTCTTCCCTTGTTGGTGTTAAACCATGCGGTCACTTCGTTGATGTTGCACCACAGGGCAAGGTTGGTGGCCTTCTTATGTCGTTATTGCTATCACTCAATATGTGCATGCTCGCCAGACCGATCACGGATTTTGGGCGGATTGATCAGGCGGTATTTAGATTTTGAGGCAAAGTTTTTATGGGCCAACGGGTTTTGGGGGTTTGACGAAACGCCATAAAGCAAAATCATTTATGGACGGGAAACCTGAAGTAATCCCATATACCGGCCGTTCCCATTTTAAATATATACTGCTATACATCTTAGCGTGTGCTTCTTTCAGATTTACGTTTTCTACAAACGATCGATACTTATACATATATGTTCATATACATAACATGTATAAATATATATTCATGCATATTATAGATATCTATATATATGTGCGTATACATCATACACCCATACCTATTTGTTCGCGTGTTCATATATGCCTAAGACTATGCGTAGACAAACTTTATTGCACACATATTTCAATATTCAATTCATAGTGGTTTATGTAACGTCTCTCACTATATGTGAGTATATTTATGCGTGAGTGTACACACACACACACACACACACATGCACGCACGCACACACACACACACACACACACACACACACACATGCATACACGCATACATACACGCATATGTATATATACATGTAAATATATGTATATATATATATATA
>NC_068989.1:59040578-59044187 GCF_001194135.2 Octopus bimaculoides
ATATATATATATATATATATATATATAAATATATATATATATATACCCGCCCATTCACGCTCCGTCACATACACGCATATACATACAAACATGTATATATACGTGCGAATGTATATATGTATCCAATAATATCAATTCCATATTGACGATTCCTTACTGTTTCATGTTCCATATCCTGGGCATACAGTTATACATGTATGCATACATACACAAAAATATATACAACCGTATAGTGTACAAGCATTTATGAAGCCGTGAGAAGTATATTGTTTTTCCTAATGTGAGTGCTTGTATACATGCATATATACACATATATACAAGGGAAGTTGAATGTGTGTGTGTGTGTGTGTGTATGTGTGTGTGTGTGTATGTGTGTGTGTGTGTGTGTGTATGTGTGTGTGTGTGTGTGTGTATTTCATAATCGTATATATGTGCATTTGTTTGATTTAGTTTTTGAAATTTTTGTAAACGACAGATGACCCCATCATTTCTAAGATCTTTGAATACCTGCTGATAAAATGCACTTATTATAAGTCGTTTCGAATTCCTATAATACATAAAAAAGAAATATAAATGTGTTATAAAACTTTATTATTTAATTTTATTTCTACCCATGAGTTGTTTTTTTTTAAATGAGGAAATCACTTGCTTTCTCTGATTTTATTCCATATGTGATAACCAGGTGTTAAGTCGTAGAGATCATCAGAGAACGCTAGCAAACTGATCATATGACATGTTGCTATATTACAGAAGTAAAGATTTATAAATGACGAAACCAGCGAGAGGCGAAAAAAATGGGAAAGTCAGTCCATCTGGCTTTTCTATATTTTGCAATATGAGCGTATAGTTGTACATGTGATTTTCTCATTGCTGGATATATGTAGATTCAGCTGCATACATTTGTTGGAGGCAAACGACTACGATCACTGGTGGATATGCTTCGAAAAGAAACAACCGTCTCTCATGAGGATTGTAGCATTTACATAAAATGTAATGCAATTTCACTTGTTTTTTCACTAATGGACAGCAGAATACACTTGAGCCAAAATAAACAGAAAATCTGAATTACAAAACATAACAATATATTTACCTGCACTTTGGTAACATATCAAGGGTCGTTTCAAAGAATTACTACTACTTTTAAATTATCATATCCGTCAAAGATTCTCCTGAAACTACCTTAACTGAAGGGCCTACAATATAACAAAATATACTCTTATGACCAACTTTAAGTTTATTAGATTTTTAGTTCCTTTCATCCATCGCGTTAAGATCAAGCTGGATCATCGTATCAAGGAAATTAGTAATATATTTAACTAGCAACGGTTTTCACAATGAATTCCAATTTAATCGGAATCTACATGATCTGAAGTATATTTGTAGTAAAGAAATATTTAATTTTCTCAAGGTTATGAAGAAGCAAATCTTTAGGGCACAATCGTGTAGATATGCCGAAATATTTATATATATATACAAGGATGTATATAAAACTAACTCTGCAAAATATATGTATGTATATATACATTTGTATGTTTCTTTATGTATTTATACATGTATATGTATAAGTTTCAGAAGATATTAAAATAATGGAATAAAAGTCAGTCATAATAAGAGATCTCCCAAGAATCTATTTCCTTAACTTTTAACTGCTGTTTTTGGCACACGTAATTTTGATTTTGATTTTGAAATATTTAATCTATAAAGAGATTTTGGATTTTGGAATATTTAAAGTATTAAGAGAAACGAATGGTAGATTCGGACTGTCCGTATTTTAAAACCACGAATTAAAAAAAAAGAACTTGTGTGTGTCAAATTTTTACTCCAGACGTTTATGGTTTCATAGGAATAAGCGTGGAAAATTGAATCAAGATAACCAATTTTCAGATTTATTACTTCCTTTTAAAAAATGCAGATTTTGTGAATGAAGCAAACTAGATCCTGAATAAGAAATGAATGTTTAATATGACAAATTTTCAGATTTTTTTTACGTCCTTTTAAAAGGGTGCTGATTTTGTGACTCAAATTAACTAGATCCAAGTAGAGTGAATACCATCCTCCACAATTTGCTACTCATATGAAGTACATATGTATTTCAACAATTTCCATCAAATACACTCTCTTTCATTAGCATAAAAAATCCTCTTCTCCGGTGACAATAACTTATATGTCAGATTGTTGTACAAGTTCTAGCTGTTTTGATAAGGGAAATCGGAAAGGTTTGAAATGATTTCATCGGCATTTACTTGTACCAAAGGGCACTCTTTCGATAGACAATACGTTGATTTCATAAGTGTCGCGTGGTGGAAATAAACGCAATTATCAAACTGTTAATTCATTATTTGGCTTTTTTTCTTTTTTGCAATTCAATTTGTACATCTGTACTCCCGACTGCGTATAAGCGCATATGAAGAACGACGTCCTTTATTTTTTAATCATTATCTGCTGATATCAAAATAAGTAGTATATTGAAAAATAAGAATATTTTCTAGTGGTGGTGGTGGTGGGGGGGCATTTGTGGCTGCAAAGGTCAAAAGAGGGCCTTTGGCTAAAATGGGTTGAGAACCTTTGGTCTACAATAACATCAATTGAAAACGATCATGGTCCAAGCGTAATAAACCATCACAAACCACATCGAAAACTGAATTGCATCAAAAAAAGGTCATGCTGTCAATTTGGTGGGATTACAAAGGTGTTGTGTATTTTGATCTGCTTCCAAGGAACCAAACGATCAATTCAGATGTTTACTGTCAACAACTAATGAAACTGGAGGAAGCAATCAAAGAAAAATAGCCAGAATTGGAAAATCGTAAAGGAATTGTTTTCCACCATGACAAGGCTAGACCACACACGTCTTTGCTAACTCATAAAATATTACTGGAGCTTGGTTGGGAAGTGGTATCACATCCACCATATAGCCCTGAGCTTGTACCATCAGATTACCATTTATTTTTAAGTTTGCAAAATTCCTTGATTGGTAAAACTTTCAACAATGATGATAACTTGAAATCGCACTTTCTTCAGTCTTTGGCTGATAAGAACCAGAAGTTCTTTGAGCGTGGAATCATGAAGTTGCCAGAAAGATGGCCAAAGGTCATCGAACAAAATAGAAAATATATAATTGACTAAAGTTCATTCTTTGTATGAAAAAAAAAATGACTTTTATTTCACAGAGAAAAAAACGAAATTACTTTCTTGCCAACCCAAAATATGCATATATATATATATATAAATATATATACACATATATTATGTACAAGGAGAGAGAGAGAGAGAGGGGGGAGGGAGGAGAGAAAGAAAGAAAGAAAGAAAGAAATGCACGTTTGCACATAAACGTATATAGGTAACTGATTAAAATATAGTGGTTAGGAAGGTTGTGTACTGGAAGGTAGATTGGTACAATACATCAAGACATAATCATGACTGAATCTCTATTTTTGCATGTTTGATGTATTCTACCTATCTATCTTCCTTATTCTTCATCTTCCGCACTATTGTACTTCATCCAGTAATCTCAACTCTAACACTTTTTTGTGGTTGCTTGATGTATATATATATGTATATATATATATATATATATATATATATATATATATATATATATATATATAT
>NC_068989.1:59044218-59049920 GCF_001194135.2 Octopus bimaculoides
TATACATATAAGCTCTTGCTTAATTTTTTTTTTTTTTGTACCTTTGTTCACTTCGAGTCTATTGCTTCTCATCCAATCACACAAACACTATTACTTGTCTATCCCTTTGCACATCAAATTCATCCGTTAGCTTTAGTATTTTTCCCAATTTTTTAATTATCAGACGAAAAGTTTTATCTAACTCCTCTCACAGCAAATAAATTTAGCAATTCTTCGAACTTTATATTGACCAATTTGGCCGGCATAGACCAGTTTCCTCGGATTCTGGATGAACATTTAAAAAAAAAAAACACACATAGCAACTATATTTTTACACATAATGAAGAAATATTTTTTATAGATAGACATTTTTATATAGCAACCCTGCTTTAAATGTTTGCGAATCTGTAACTCAGCAAACTTGTTGAAATATTCTCAGATTAGCACTCTGTGTCTCTGTGTATTTGTGTATCGGTGTATGAACCTATGTATGTATGTTGGTATGTATGGATGGATGTATGTATGAATATATGTACGTATGTATGTATGTAGATTTGCACACACACACACACACACACACACACACACACATACACATTGATAAATAGATATGCTCATACATAGTGGCGGTAGGAGTGTATAACAAAAGGAAAAGTATCCAGGCAAGCTTATTAATGAATTCAGATAAGTTATAAACTGAGCAAAATGAAACATAAAATCGAAGTAGCTGAACCGTCAGACAGATTTATTAGATAAGTGATAAGAAAGGTATACCCTTTTAAAAAGATTCCCTGTGGAAATAATAACTGTATAATGTGATAAAGGAATTCAAAAACAGATTGTAAAATTAGAAATGCAGAATAACATGAGAAATGCATGGAAGGCATAACTATAAAGAAAAAAGAAACCTAGGTCAGTACTTAGATAAGTGCAAATGAGAAAGAGGAAAGTTTCATAAATAGCAATGGGGTAAAATTCAGCCATATACCCGCTTAATAAAGTATGCGATATGCATATTTGAGACAGAGAATGAACGCAACAGAAATATGAATGAAGTAGTAAAGATTCCACCATCACTACCAGGCCCCGATCATAAATTCCCTACCATTATAAAATATTAGCTTATGAGCGTGTTTATGCTTGATTGTTTCTTTGTTTATGTGTGGATGTGTTCATATATATGAGAATTTCCTATACGTAGGAAGGATAAAAATGTTTGCTGAAACAATAATCAAAATGTTAAAAGTTCAAAATCACTGAACATCTAAGGAAACAGCAAACACAAGGTACATACAAACTCACAAATAGACGCATAGACCAGGTGACCCCAAAACACATACAAAAAGTAATCAATCTATTTAGAACGACACACACACACGCTCACATTTTCCAAATACGGATAAATAATAAACAAAAAGAAAAAGGCAGAGAAACAAGTTTGTGAATGAAGAAAAGTAGATCATGGGACGTCATCGATAAAGCTGTTTGGTGAATCTATTGACTGATAGATCAGATCTGATAACAAATAGAATTGAGACACAATGTATTTGGTTTTACTAGCAAAACGACTATGCTAAAGTATAACAATATACATATATTAGACAATTACGTCTACTTCAAATACCATACAGCATAATTTTTTGATTTATTAAAATTATCTCTTTGAGGATTTATCATAATTATCAAATATCGATTAAGATCAACGACACTTGAGGAAAGAAGATAATCTCATGACTGAAGAATTTTTCAAAGCTAACATTCCTTTAAGGAAAAAGATAGGTTTACTGTCTAGAGATAAGAGAACAGTCAAGGACACGTGTTTCTTTGTTCAAAGCTGTCATTAGCATAAAAACTGTCCGATCTCATCACCAGTAGCCAAAGAACTTATACAAAAAAGAGTTGACCGCATTTATAGCCCATCTAATTTACATAATTTAATACCTTGTCAATTTTGGAGACTAAGACCAGCTCCATTTCTCCAGTGGAGCTAGTTTTAACTACCATTTTTCAATTATGATAAATTCTTTAGAACAGGAGATAACTTTAATAAAATCAAGAATTTATGTTGTATGGTATTTGACATACCTGTATTCATCTGTTGTATAAATACAAGCCACTAGTTATACTAAATTATTTCTCTTAGCTATTTTTTGTTTAAAACACACACACACACACACACACACACACACACACACACACACACACACACACACACACACACACACACAATACATACACACACATCGGACTATTATATTAGATTACACTAAAGCTGCTTAATTTCCAGATATAGTCGCCCAACTTGTGTTTAATAATAACGTACAGTAATATAGTTTCTGCTTAAATGTTCTTTCTATAGAGCTCTGTAACATATATACAGTAATCACTCGACTATCGCGGGTGTTACAATCCAGAAACCCTACGCGATAAGTGAAAATCCGCAAAGCAGAAACAGTACTGTACTGTATATATATGTTTAAAAAATTTTTATAATTTGTATATATTTATTTTATTATAAATGCAAAACAACACCACAGAGGAATCGACGTAAGTTTAAATAGGTGAACCGAGATATGGCGAGGGATTACTCTTTACTCTTTTACTTGTTTCAGTCATTTGACTGTGGCCATGCTGGAGCACCGCCTTTTAGTCGAGCTAATCGACCCCAGGACTTATTCTTTGTAAGCCTAGTACTTATTCTATCGGTCTCTTTTGCCGAACCGCTAAGTTAGGGGGACGTAAACACACTAGCATCGGTTGTCAAGCGATGTTGGAGGGACAAACACAGACACACAAACATATACACACACACATACATATATATATATATATATATATATATACATATATACGACGGGCTTCTTTCAGTTTCCGCCTACCAAACCACTCACAAGGCTTTGGTCGGCTCAAGGCTATAGTAGAAGACACTTGCCCAAGGTGCCACGCAGTGAGACTGAACCTGGAACCATGTGGTTGGTATGCAAGCTACTTACCACACAGCCACTCCTACGCCTGTAGCTTTCTACTAGGTTAGATTTTATAGAGGTAACTTCTTCATAAATTGTTGCATCTGCATTGTAGAAATTGCATGAACACATGGTTTCAGTTATATTCGTGGTGTAGCTATTGTGACCTTTAAATTTAGGTCTGTTTAAAAGTTTTCTGTGGTCCTGACCGAAGACATACAAAACACTTCAACCTGCTGATTATCTATTCTGTTGTCTTTCTCCAGTGAAATCTCACTCTCGAGATATTTGGTGAAAGCATTTTTGCTACCTCCAGCATCAAGTCTTTTATTTGTGCCTAACATGCGAATCTTCCGACAATACTGTCAACTTATAAACTGTATTTGTCTCTCTTCTTTTGGATCAGTGGTTTCCTGTCAGAACGAACGATCGATCACTTCCTATGCTAATGAAGGGCTCTTTCTTCCTCTTTCTCTCCACCTCTCTCTCCCTCCCTCCTTCTCCCCGATTCATGCTCTATCAACTCTTGTGTACCCTAGATCCAATTTTCCCCCCACTAATATCACTCATATGCAATAGAAACTTCTCATGCCAAATCGGTTTGGAGTTGAGGAACAGAGACCTTGGAGACATCCTACAAACGAGTCATGCAAATCCGGTCTCCTTTAACAGTAACCTGAGCAACACAAACAACAACAATAATGCTCATATCAAGAAAACATTATCATCACCCTGCCCACCTCCTTAAACACGAACAACAGGCTATTAAATGCCTTACCGAAGATATCTCTTGGCGAACCTACATATTTAACATAGCAAAAACTTGCCTTCCTCTTCTCATCCCCAACAACTTCTAAATATTAACAATATTGAGATCCACTATGAAGTTCTGCTTCTGCATCCGAAACAGTGATATTACTTCAGTGATACATCCGAAACAGTGATATTACACAAACTGCACCAGAAGGTGCAGCTTGTGTTATTACTGTACAAGCTTACCTAGGGCTGAGTAACATATACAGGATGCGGTGAATAAGCTGTCGTCTAAATTATCCGAAAATGAAAATAACACTGACAACTCATTTTAACAGATATATTTACCAAAATTACTTTAAAATATCTTGAAATACTAAAGAGTAACTTTATTCAATAAAAGCGCCATTGACATCAACCACGGTCTCCAGACCACTTCGGAATCTCCTGCAACTCATCTGGGCGGTCTCCTTCTTTAAGTTGGTGAATGCTGCCATAATCTTTGCCTTCAGTTCATCTCTGGTGTTACAAAGAGTTTTGTTGGTCTTTCGCACAACTGCGCACCACACATAATAATCAAGGGAGCTGCAGTCTGGGGAGTTAGGTAACCAGATGTTAGGGATGGTGTGGTTGCAGAAATTGTCTGTCAGCCATGACTGGTTCTCCTGCTTGTGTGGCAAGGTACAGAATCTTGTTGCCAGACAGAGTTTTCCAGCTCCCTCTCGACCCAGGGCAGCACTACCTCCTCCAGGCACTTAATGCAGGCCTCCGTGTTGAGTGTGAGGCCGTATGAGAAGATGAACGGAGGCTTAACGTCGGAATCATAAGTGATCACTCCAAACACCATGATGTTGATTGGATGGTTGACTGTCATCACACGTTCTCAGATTGCTAAGATTGACACCCAAATACTCTGAAATGTTCGTATTGGAGCTTCCGGCGCGAATGCCAAGCTGCACAGCATGTCGTTTCCAAATTTCTGGCAAAGTGAATTGCGTCATGGTGCTGTTCTTCTTAAGGATGGTGCCCAAATGACTCTACTTATATTGTGTAGTCGACAAAATCAAAAACAAATAATGCGCACGCACGAAATCAAAAATATAAAATGGTGACAATTTACGCATCGCACCCTGTGTGTGTATGTGTGTGTGTGTGTGTGTGTGTGTGTGTGTGTGTGTGTATTCTTTCATTCTTTTACTCGTTTCGATCATTTGATTGCGGTCATGCTGGAAAATTGCCTTTCAGGGCTTTATAGTCGAAGAAATCGACTCCAGGATCTATTCTTTGTAAGCCGAGGACTTATTCTATTGCTAAGATACGGGGATGTAAACACCGGCATCGGTTGTCAAGTGATGATGGGAGGACAAACATAAACACACACACACACACGCACGCGCACACACACATACACACACATACGACGGGCTTCTCTAAGTTTTCGTCTACCAAATCCACTCACAAGGCTTTGGTCGGTCTGAGGCTATAGTAGAAAACATTTACCCAAGGTGACACGCAGAGGGACTGAACCCGGAACCATGTGGTTGGGAAACAAATTTCTTATCAGGCAGCCACGCCTGCACTTATGCATATACAAAAATGTGTGTGTGTGTGTGTGTATACACATATACACACACACATATATGTATATATACATATGTATGTGTGTCTAAATGTGCGTATGTGCGTGTATATGTGTGGCATGCGAGTAACTCTCGGTCCTTGCCATTAAGAAGAAAGTATATTTTCTCATATAGCAGATATGATTGTGTAGCAAAAAAGTTGACAGTGCAAGCACGTGTTTCTGGGTTCAGCTGCCTCTGTGCGGTCCTTTGGGGAAAGCGTCTTCTAGTATCGTTGAGCAACGCCTTGTGAGTGAATTTCGTAGACAGAAACTGTGCAGATTCCCTCGTATATATATATATATATATATATATATGTGTGTGTGTGTGTGTGTGTGTGTGTGTGTGTGTGTGTGTGTGTGTGTGTGTGTGTCAGCCACTGTGT
>NC_068989.1:59051512-59061947 GCF_001194135.2 Octopus bimaculoides
TATATATATATATATATATATATATATACACACATATACGCACATATGTCTGTATGTGTGTATGCTCGTATGTATATAACAAGTTTATACTTCCATAATACACATCCTTTTATCAATTCAACAACGTTTTTCATCCACCCTCGTTTACAATAAAAATATCTATTATTCAAGCCTCCACAGAATTTTTTAATATTTCCCTTGAACAAAATCTACTTAGGTTTGACGAGTGGGATCATTTGATCCTTTCCCTTGTTTCTGCTCTGTTATATGTAAACTACGTTGAAAATAACAACAGACTAATATACACCAGGCCTCTTTAACAGTTATATCTAGGCGTTTGCTGTACGGCGCTTCTTTACCATAGGAAAAAATACGCATTCCGGTCTCTTTAATACTTTTGCCTGACATAGGCGCACTCTTTCTCTCTTTCTGTTTCTCTCTATCTCTTCACAGTCACACACACATTCCTCACTCACTCACTCCCTCACTCACTCACCGTCCATCCATCCATCCATCCATCATCCATCTATCTATCTATCTATCTATCTATCTATCTATCTATCTATCTATCTATCTATCTATCTATTTGACACAGAAAATATCATCGCAGACTTAACGTTTTCACATTAATAAACTGGATTTTGTTAACCGGGTAAATTTAACACATTTCGATAATTCAACTGGCCATAATATATTTTCGTAATCATTGAAAGAAGAGATATTTCACGATTCACAAGCGTATATAGCCCAGGTCATATATTAAGAGATAATTATAAACGACTTCGAGTTGGTTTGACAATTTCTTCTAGAAATGTGAATGCATAGATAAATATGTGTAGAACAATTTCTTAATATTTTAACATACAGGCGTGGGCGTGTGTGTATGGTTAAGGAGCTTGCTTCCCAACGATGCAGTCTTAGGTTCAGTCCCATTTATGCTGCACCGTGGGCAAGTGTCTTCCACAATAGTCGGGTAGACCAAGCCTTGTGAGTGGATGTGGTAGCCGGAAACTGAAAGATGATCGTCGTATGTATATATGTATGTATGTATGTATGTATGTATGTATGTATATGTGTGTGTGTATATACACATATGTATGTATATGTGTGTGTGTGTATACACATATGTATGTATATATATATATATATGTATATGTGTCTTTCTGTTTGTGTTGTGTTTGTTAAGCCAGCACAGCTTGACAAATGTTGTTGGGTTGTTTACATCCCCTGAATTTGCCGATTCGCCAACAGACACCAAATGATTGAAATAAGTAAAAAATACGCGCGCGCGCACGCACACACACAGAGGCACATACACACACACACACACACACACACACACACACACACATACACACACACACAACACACATACATATACACACACATGCAGGGGCACGCAATATTAAAAGTGAAGGAGCATAGACACCACACACACACGCTCACAAGCGACATAGGCACACACGCGCACGTAATAAAATTATTATGTATGATATACATACATACATACATACATACATACATACATACATACATACATCCATATGTACATGCATACATATATACATAAGTGGTCTTGAAGCCACTGTAAGTTGCAAAGTACCACTCGTCGACGGTATTCCTCAGACATGCTCAAGAAAGGTGGACAAAAACTTTGCGATGAGATGTTGGGACTATAAAACACTTGCCTTTCTAATGAGTGTGCACCCCAAGACTTCAAGGACACTCTGATGGTCGCAATTTACAAAAGCGCAGGGATCGAGCAGAATGTGGGAACCACGGTTGCATTTCTCTGTTCGCCATTGCTGGCAAGGTGCTCGTGAAAATCATTCGTAATCGGCTAAAAAATATCTCAGAGCAGATCTTACCAGAGAGTCGATGTGTGTCTATGACACGGAGATCAACTACAGACATGATCTTTCCACTATGACAACTATAGGAGAAAATAGCAGAGCTACACCAACCCCGCTTGGTGGTGTTTGTGGACATTTCCCAAACATATGACACGGTAGACCGAGAAGCTCTTTGGAGGTGCCATAGACTTATGGATGTCCTTCCACACAGGAATGAAAGGACTAGTACTATTGGTAGAGAATTTAGTGAAACGTTTGTATTCAACCATGGCGGTTGCACTCTTCTCTTTACCTCGCAGCTGTTCTTGACACCATGAGGGGTCAGTCTGTACCAGGGAGTTTTCATACACACAAGAACAGACGGGAAACTTTTCAACTCAACCCGTCTTGGTACCATCACCTGTGTGTCAGGGAGCTGCTCTACGTAGATGACTCAGCACTCATGGCCAACAACACCGAGGACACACAAGACATTGTGGAACGGTTTCCTTGGGCAGTAAACATGTTTTGTCTCAAGATCTGCACTTCGAAGACTGATCTGTTTTACCTGCCCTCACAAAGCCTTCCTTATAGATCGTGAGAACACAAGCTTGTGATACAACACAGAGAGCCTACAAAGTACACCGTAGCCTTTACATATCTCGGCAGCGCAGTGACTTGTACTAACTCTTCTGATCTTAAAGTTGAGAGGCGCATACAGTCTGCTACAAAAGCTTTGGGCTCTCTCGAGAAGATTCTATGGAGCCGCCATGACATTACCCGCTGCAAAAAGATAAAGATATACAGTGCTGTAGTGTTCCCTTGCATTCTCTACGCCACGAAATACATTGCCTTCTACCACAATCACACCAAGGGCCTGCGCTCCATCTCGCATATTAGATGGCAGATTCGAATTCCTGCAATAGAGGTCCTGCTTCGCGCTGGCGCTGCAGTTAGTGTGGAGGTCCTAATTATCTCATTGAAGTTGCACTGAGAGAGAAATGTTTTCACAATAGAGGGCGACAGGATCTCAAAGGCAATTTTCAACGCTGAACTGCGTCAAGGGCAGAAGGAGCCTTGTTGGTCAGACGTTGCAATACAAGGGTGTGCTGAAGAGACATATGAAGAACTCTGTCATCTCCCCAGACACCTGGAGCAGAAGGGTCTGCGGTGCAATGAATGGCACCGACTACTGAAACTCGTAATTCTAGCCATTGAAGAGAAACAACAGTGGTGTACTAATGTAACGCTTGTTAAGAATGGAAGTCTTTGACGCTTCGAGCCTACGCTTTTCGTCAGAAAGGATTGAGAGGGAAAAAAAGAGAGAGAATGAAAAAATAAAAGGTGGAGAGAACAAATGTGTAATACACACACACACACACACACGCACACACACGCAGGCACACATACGCGCGCGCGCACCCACCCACCCACACACGCACACACGCACACACCCACACCCACACACACTCACACACATATATTCATAGGAAATACGACGTTATGGGGTGCTACAGGAAGTCTGTAAAGACGCTGGTTGGAGTGCAGTACGCTTTCTGTAAGTGTTTTATTGAAATCATGCTTACGAGGATTGCTGTTATGCGTCAGCGTGGCGCATCGTCAACTTAACGCCATCTGAAAAGAAATCCAGTCAACAGGTGAGACAGCCAGCCATTGGATATGATTAAAAATGGATGATGAAACCTTGTTACAGAAGTTATATTTTAGGTGTGATGTAGGTATCTGCTTGCCGATATGTCATGTCAGACCTGCATGACTCCAAAATTTGAATAGTGGTGTTCAACCTGAGACGAAGTACTTAAGATCGAATGTCGATGGTGAAATACGAGTCAGTCCATCCTGAATGCGGGGCCCTCACAACAGAGAGAACCATGTATATGAAATATATTAAATTACATACGATACTTCAAAGAAAATATTAATGTTTTTTGTTGTGAACAGATGAAAATTCACTCATTCACTTTCCTGCGTGTAAATCTATGTACACCACTAATTATTAGTGTGTGTGTATACGCGTGTGTGTATACGCGCGCGCGCGCGCGTGTGTGTGTGTGCGTGTGCGTGCACTCATGTACATGTTAGTGCGAGTGTGTCTGGGTGAGTGTGTATATTTTGCATAAAACACTATATAGGTGCCAGTGTTTCGAGTCTAACGGCTTTATTCGGGAACTACTGTGCCTCTAAGGGAAGCCATTTGTTATGGCTATCTCAACAGATATTCCATAGAAATTATATACATACATACATATGACGTCGGATGTAAGCAAACAATGAGATTGAAGATAAAAATAAAGGGGAATGGGTGTATATGCTATATTTCGGGATAACCTTTCAATCACTACTCATCTAACCCTTCAATCATTCACGAACACATTGGTTAAATAGCCACTAAGTACAGCAGTGTAACGTTATTGAATATACTAATTTTACATATTAAACGCATTCCTGGAGAGTGGTACATAAATAAAGTATATTAAACGTTTTTATATGTCAATATCGTGTTCTGCTGAGTTAGCAGTGCGCCGCTTTACATCACTTGTTAAGGTTATCTCAACAGATATTCTATAGAAATTATAAGCCAGCACTGAATTTTGTAGCGACGTTTCGTATGTAAACAAACGTCAGATGTAAACAAACAATTAGATTGAAGATGGGAAAATGGTAAGAGGTGTATATGCTATATTTCGGGAGTTTTTCTCCTTCATCAGCATGTGTGGATAATTAAACTGTTAGACGGGAAGTATTAGATCTGAATCGATGGCAAATAATTAGGACTCATGGAAAATGTAGGATTTTTACTCAGATTCTAATAATTTCTTTATCGTATGAAGTTTTTTTTATTGTACAAAGAACCTTGTCATTCTTTGGATTAAAATGCGAACATATATATATATATATATATATATATATATACACACATATATTCACGCCGTGTCTGTGTGCGTTTGTAGGGGTTTAAAATTAACATATAACGATTATATACTTTCATACATACACTCATATGTATATACACACACACGCGCATATATATATATACATACATGTGTGTGTGTGTGTGTACGTGTGTGTGCGTGCGTGTGTGTGTGTGTGTCAGTGTCAATGTATGTATGAATTAAAGCGAAACAATATAATGGTTAGACGCATGATTGCGAGTTCATGTGTGTTGGATTAAAACCTAATATTTGGGTTTGTGTTTTGGTTTTTCTGGACAGGTCTGTAAATTCTATGTAAATCAGCAGTAAACAGTTTCGTTTCTGGTATCTTTTTTTATCTGCTGAATACAAAGACCCGGCACTTTTCTGTCTGTCTGTCTGTCTGTCTGTCTGTCTGTCTGTCTGTCTGTCTGTCTGTCTGTCTGTCTGTGTCTCTGTCTCTCTCTCTCTCTCTCTGTAAATGAAGAATAAGCATCATTCACAGAAATCTTCGGACTGATCAGCCAACAAGGGGCCAGACGGCAGGTGTGAAGTGATTCGCAAGTGCAACATGAACTTTTGAGGATACTTCATTCGTTTTTACCCCAAAAGAGAAAGGAAGTGCACATGACCATTTTTCTGCCCTAATGAGAAGGTAGGAACTCATTCTTAAGCAAATACATAGTCTGAATGCTTCCAACACATAAACCTTCACTAAAAGAATCCAAGGACCAAGTGGTATTGTTAGATCTGGAAACGGATTAAATTTACCAACAGCTTGGCTGAGTAAAGTAAAAAAATATTCATTTAACAGCTTCTTAGAAATGTCACTCATAGTGTTGTTTTGGCCAGAAGATTTAAACGGTTTTTACATATTCATATGGGTTTATAAAGCCTTAATGATTCTACTTTTTTCTTTCTCCATCTGTTTTCTCTCCTCATTCCTTTCTGTAGAAACGTCAAAGATTTCGTCCATTTTCCTGAGTGTCAAATTAATGCATCATGTTTGTTCTTTCCTCACCTCTGTCTTTTTTATTTATATTTTTGTATCGTTTTTAACCACACACACAGACACACACACACACACACACACACACACACACACACACACACACATACACACACGCACGTTACTATCATATACATATATAAATGCGCGCGCGTGTCTGTGTGTCTGTGTGTGTGTGTACATGTCGATTTTCTTTGCCCTTGCATGTGTCTGTTCACACTTGATTCAATATGGCATATGCAAATGAACAAGCAAATACGCGGTTGCATATTTGTATGAGGACGTCTGTGCAACCACACACACACACACACGTTACTGTGTGTGCATGTGCATGTCAATTTTCTTTGCACTTGCATATCTCTGTTCACATTTGATTGTATATTGCACACGCATATAAACAAGCAAACATGCGGTTGCATACTTGTATGAAGATATATGTGCAACTACACACACTCATAGACACGCGCATACACACACACATTTGTTTAAATAGATCATAAACATAACATTTATTCATATCTACACACATAAACAAACGCACACACTACACGCACACATATTCATATTCATTCGTGCCTTCGTGTACGTGTTTATGTGTGTATGTGTGTATTTGTGTATGTTTGACCTACTTATTTAAGCCTTACAATAATAATTGTTTGCTGTCACATTTCTATGATACTCGGACTCTTACCCAGTGGCATTTAAAATCTACCTCAGTCTTAGGATGACATCCTAATGTACCCAACTTCATCAGAGGTAAAAATCTAATAATATCACGGGCAATTTAGCACTAGCAATTCACTGAAGACAATTCTCTGTGAAAGTTGATCAAATAAGCTCTGTCTCGAAGGGAATAAAAGAAAGCTTAAAATAGTTTTTACTTTGTCTATCTAGTGTTCCTGCTAAAAATTGGTCATATTCTACAGAAACTTGGAAGCTCTGAAGAAAACACTAACGTATTTGGCAGAAGATTCTCATTCAGCACAACATTTCTATGTTGGATATTTACCCAGAACAATCATCTTAAATAAATAAATAAATAAATAAATAAATAAATGAATAAATGAAGAGAAAGAAGTGGAGATTATGAACTGACGATAGTTCTTGATCAATCTAGAAATAATGCTAATATCCCATTCTGAAAAAGAAATTATTTCCAGCTGACGATTTACAAATAAAAGAATATGTGTTTTTGAAGTTAAGGTTCTCTGTGAATTATCAAACATAAAACATGAAGTGAACAGAGTCAATTGAAAGAAATCTCGCGGGAGTGTAGTACTTGAAATATTTTAGAAGCTGAAGAAGTGGTAATTTTAAAATGGAACGGAGCTAAGCTGGAAGTTATCAATAAAGATATCCTCTATGGAATATGATATTTATTGTTTCTTAGTTCTAGCTTTGGACCAAAGTGGATTAAAAAAATGTAATTTTCTGCCAAATTCTAATAAACAATGCCTAACTCATTTCAGTTCTTGTGTTCTTCATAACTAAGTATTTCTACAATTTATATGAAGTTTAAATTACTAAAAATCTGAATTTCTAATTGCTACATTTGTCTTACTCATACAATACACAGTATTTCCATTCTTTAGTTTCTTTATTTTGTTTGAACCATCACGTATTCTCTAAAGCTTTCTGCAAATAACTTAGTAAATTAAGTAAGCATATTAAAGTAAAATCTAAAACTCTATTCGTTGGTTTTCATTGTTTCTCTACGACAAAGCTTATCAAGCTGTATGAAATAAGTGTATCTTTTTTTCTATCTGACAGTGTTATCAGAGAGAAATATGCATCTTAAACTGTGGAATATAGTATGCTTTGCATTCCCTTAACACTATAGATTTAAATATCTGCTTTAAGATTCCTTTTGATTCAGGAAAAGGTTAATAACTGTCCCTAGTCTTTGAAGTGGATACACAGGAAGCCATTAATCGATAGCTATTCGTGTTACATTACAGATTCTTATGTTGCAACTATAATCAAATCGGGTAACTTCAAAAATATCCTTATCCTCCAATCAGAGGTCATAGGGTTGAGGATGGAATACAAAAGAGTATATAACTATATTATGAAAAGAGCAGTGAATATATCACTATGGCTTACAGACGATCTTATGAAAATTCGGAACAGAAAAACAGGGGACATTAATCAAATCAATAATTTTAGTGAAGAGTTCCCTGATATGAAGGACTCGCCAAAAGGGAACAATCTTTTGGTAGGCACAATAAGTGAGTCAAAGAGGGTGCTGTTATATGGTCACTTGACCTGTTGAAAAGAGAAGCCAAATTTATTTCAAATCAAGTCATACTGTTATAAAACAGTGATGTTATTATTGAATAACATAGATTACATCTCAAAAATAAAAAGACGGGTTTACGGCTTCTGAAATATCTGGGGCTAAACAGCAATAATTAGAAACAATAATTCTCGCATCAAGAATCCCGTGTATCCATAATGAGACATTACCTGTTCTTACATGCCAGCACTGTCAGATTCGGAGAAAGTGGAGCACTGAGGTATGACCTGATGAGCTTCAGATAATGCCGTGTGATGATTGGGTAGAGAACGTAGATGTTAACCCTTAATTAAGAACATATTTCTGGTGAGAGCCAATAAAAATATGCCACAAAATCATTAATGAATATTTTATTACTAAGTCCTTTTACTTGCTGGATATGCAGGATGAGAAAATAGTTCCGGTTCTCAGAGCATCGTCTGCAGTAGAATTGATACTATTATCATTACGTTTAAATTGCTGCAACTTTAACACTGCAGGACAGACATGAGCAGGGTGGGAGTTCCTGGTGGAGCGACATCCCGAGGAGGAATGAAAGGGCATAGTGGTTAGTGCAGGGTTGGGGTTTGGATACAACATAAGTTGTAAGAGTAAAAGTGATGAGGGACTCGAGATTACAAGAGAAAGGATGAAACGAGTCTTAGAAGCAAAGGTTATTAGAAGCAAAGGCTATTGTTGTCACGGCGGAAAAGTCAATGAGAAGTCAGGACATTTTAGTCCTGAAACAGGAGCGTGTCTGTGAGTGAATTGACTGCAATCAATTAAGTTGCCTTTCATTTTATGCGGCTTAAGAGGTTTGTTGGTGAAGGACGTGTGTAAAGAATATTCATCTCTATGGAAACGAAAGCAGCTCTACGTGGAAGAGCCTGAATGAAGATCACTTTCAGGTACGAGGTTGTGCTGAAAAATTCATAGGCTGACTATGAAAGACTGATGTTAGAGCTGCGAAATCTTGCATGCGTTAATTTGAAACCTTTTTATTTGTAACTACTTTGTTTCTTTCCAGGTAAACTGACGTCCAATTGTTCAAAGAAGACTTCAAAAAATAACTAGTTGTGACTTCTCTTGAAAATGGACAAAATTTGGTGTCGTAGTGTCATCAAATACCTGCAGAAAAATGGTTTAATTCCCAAGGACATGACATCATGCTGACACAGTTCCTACATTAGGGAATGACGTTTCAGCTTTATCAATAGTGCAAGAGGTGGGCAGGTTAATTTAGGAGAGGAAGGGACAGACAGTGAGAGAGAGAGAGAAAACGAGAAAAAAGAGAAAATGAGGGAGAGAGGGAGAAAGAGAATGAAAGAGAGAGAGAGAGAGAGAGAGAGAGAGAGAGAGAGAAAACAACGTGGTTGGTGTGAGAAGCGGTGTAATACAGGAGTTCCCCACAGAAAAAGAGAGACAGACAGACAGAGAGGGAAGGGGGCGGTGAGAAAGGGGTTTTTGGTTTTTCCCCTTTCACTTCTGTGAGGTTGGTAAACTTTGACATTTGTAGGGGTCGATTCAATTGACTGAATCACTACAAATTTCGGTCCTTCGTACAAAAGCTAGAAATCCTTGAAGTTACTTACAGCAGAGATTCCTGTTATCCCCGCAGTCTTGGGTGGTTTCAATTTTACTAAATATTTCGAACTCTGTTTCTGTTTCCAACCACTTGGTACTAACCTCCTCTGATTTAATTCCCTTACAGTTCATGTGAACGATTTCCCAACAGGACATTTTAGACCCCATCAACTGATAATGACTCCCATTACAATATAACCTTGTTTCGATATTGTCTTTTCTGCTTCAAAACTAAAGACATTTGATAGGTGACATTGAAGGAACCTATCATATCTTTATCACAATTACCAATTTCAAACAAGTATCTTATCTCTTTAAGAAAGCTGCGTAACTACTTAAAAATGGTAAAATATTTCTATAAGTATTTGATACTGAACACAAAGAAATAAAAAGAGATTCTTTATTACAGACTTCTTTGGTGAGATTAATATTTTGATCCCCAAAAGGATTTATATTTCATAGCATTTCACTTTCTCAGACTCTTCGCCTCTTTACTGATTTTGTGATTTTCAAAATATCTCTTTTCTCAGACTTTCTCCAGAACCCGAAAAACGCATGAATCAACTAAAAAGAAAAAAAATCACATATTCATGTGTGTGTGTGTGTGTTTTTTAATCTTTTATCTTTTACTTGTTTTAGTCATTAGACTACGGCCATGCTGGGGCACCGCCTTGAAGAAGTTTTAGTCGAATGCATCGACCTTAGTACTTAATTTTTTTTTTTTTAAAGCCCGGTGCTTATTCTATCGGAGTGTTTTGTTGAACCGCTATATTACAGGGACGTAAACACAGCAACATGTGTT
>NC_068989.1:59062352-59063348 GCF_001194135.2 Octopus bimaculoides
GTGAGTTGTATCCAGGTATGGGTGGCTTGTCTGGTATTCCTTGAAGAAATCTGTCTAGACTCCGTTTAAAGCTGATAGGATCCTTTTCCTCTTTTATCTGTTTCGGGACAATGTTAAACAGGGCAGGGCCTGTTGAGGAAAAGAAATTATTCCGCAGTGTACCTATATGTTGTGATCCTGAATTGGGCAGGGGACGTATGGCCCGTGCTCCCAGCCTTGGATGAACCTTGAAACTAATGTTCAGGTCGTCTGGGTAATGCTGGCGGTATATTTTCCACATCGTACAAATGATGTACCGCTCGCGGCGGCGCTGGAGAGAGGAGAGCTTCAAGGCTTTAAGGCGGTCCTTAAAGATCAGTCATGCCTTCAACTCGTTTGGTGAGTGCCCTCTGGGTGATTCAATCCTTGAGAGGTTTTGTTTTGTATGGGGAGACCACAAGGGGCAGCAGTATTCGAGGTGCGGCCGTACAGTATTTACTACAATATATATAGTCAATTAAAAAAACGCAGAGGAAAAGAAAAAGGTAAACAAACATGGGGGCGACACATACACATACACATTTGAGCACACAGGTGCAAAACAAGGTGGAAAAATTATACTCGAATACCAAAAGTGGAGCAGAATAGTATTTTACTGAATCTGTATAGTCTTCATAAACTGTTACTCAGAGTTTCACGTAACCGATCATCAGACAGTTATGAGTGCCTTGCCGTGGAAATGATTCAAGGTTAAAAACCATGAGTCACGAAGCAGGCAAGTTGTGAGTTTGAAACCCGTTAACATCAATATCCTTGATCAATTTATCCATTCTTTATTAAGAATAAAAGACAAGAGATATATGTGAAATGGTTATGATTTTCTTACCTCTTCTGTTTCTGATTGTCTACATATGAAGTAAAACTCACACTGAGGTATAAAAGAACTAGTGACTATGATGATATGATTTCGATATATATATATATATATATATATATATATATATATATATATATATA
>NC_068989.1:59063907-59069700 GCF_001194135.2 Octopus bimaculoides
ATATATATATATATATATATATATATACACACATATTACACGTGTATAAGGGATGACCACTAGGTGGACATCCAATATGCTAGAAAGAGATCATCAACGACCCAACCACAAAGAAAAATAATGTTCACTACACCGATTTATTTCTACTATTGCCGTTCTTCGGTCACATTCCTCAACATCTCAGTCACTGTTAATAGACACCTCCATATCTTTACAACACTCCATAATAAACTTACTGACTTACACTGTTCCTGATTTCAATATTGTTCTTCTTCCCCTGATCATACCAACCGTTTCTTATAATTTCCCTGACTCTGTAGGTTACGCTGCAAGGATTGAAATTCTCTTTCCAGATGAGAAAAAAGTGCTCATTTTCCAGGAATAAGGTTACTACAAACTAGCAGTCGATATCGTGCACCTCTTAGGTCACCTTCTGACACACACACATTACACACACCTGATATGGTCCGTGGTCCCAGCCTTGGATGAACCTTGTAACTAATGTTCAGGTCGTTTGGGCAATGCTGGTGGTATATTCTCCACATCGTGCAAATGTTGTATCGCTCGCGGCGGCGCTGGAGAGAGTAGAGTTTCAAGGCTTTAAGGCGGTCCCAGTAATCGAGATCAGTCATGCCTTCAATTTGTTTAGTGAGTGCCCTCTGGAGTGATTCAATTTTAGAGATGTTTTGTTTTGTATGGGGAGACCACAAGGAGCAGCTGTATTCGAGGTGTGATCGTACAAAGGAGGAGAAAAGTGGAATGATGACACCTTGTTCTCTGGACTGGAAGGTTCTTAAGATTCAGGAGCTCATCCTACGAGCTATATCGATCTTATTGTTGATGGGAGCACTCCAACTGAGATTGTTATTAACAATTGCACTTAGGTATCTGATATTATTAGATGCTGTGAGCGGTTCCCCTGAAGGAAGTGAGTATGGCTGTTTTAGTATAGACTTGCTTCCAAAATGCATCAGCTCAAATTTTCCCTCGTTTAGTTGCATTTTATTTTTGTCTGCCCATTGACTCACAGCATATAGATCAGACTAGAGCTGAGTTCGGCCTTCTTCTTCATTGATGATTTGCTGGAGTTTACTGTCATCAGCAAATATTTTCACTTTGCAGTGATTTACGACGCTGGAAAGGTCGTTTATGTATATTATAAAGAGGAGCGGGCTCAAGACAGTCCCCTGAGGAACACCACTGGTGACTTTTGCAGGGCTTGAGTGGACTCCATCGACCACAACATGTTGTGTTCTATTCGCCAGGAAATACTCAATCCAGTGTAGAAGCTTTCCACGGATTCCAACATTTGCCAATTTTGAGAGTAAGATACTATGGTTAACCCTGTGGAACGCTTTACTGAAGTCAAGATATATGACATCAGCATTCGAACCTGTTCCCAAGGCTTTAAGTATATTCTCAATGTGGTGTAAGTGCTGTGTTAGTCCCTGCCACAGCGAAAGCCATGCTGATTTGCCTTTAGGAGTTTGTGCGTCTCCAGGAAGCCAGCTATACTTGATCTTACCACTCGTTCAAACACTTTAATGATGTGAGAGATGAGTGAGATTGGGCGATAGTTGACTGCGAGGGATCTGTTTCCGTATTTGAAAGCCAAGATGACAGACTGGAATAGGAGCAGTTTCGGTATATAACCCGAGTCTAAAGAATTTCTCCAGAAGTTGGTCAGAGGGACTGCAAGTTGGTGTCAACATTCCTTCAGGAGACTAGAGGGGAATCAATCAGGGCCTTCAGCAGAAAAGTATTTGACCTCATTTATTGCTGCAATGATGTCTGAGGCATTGAAGGTTATGTCCGAGATTATATGTTGGGAATCAACTTTGTTCACTTCTCTTACGTCAATATCAGTGGGATCACAAAAGACAGAGCAGTATTGTTTCTGCAGTATTTCTGCCATTTCTTTAGCATCGTGCTGGGCAATGCCGTTATCATCGATCAATGGCCCAATGGGTGAGACAGCGGTTCTATGCTTATTTGCATAAGAATAGAACACTTTTGCGTACTGTTTGATGTTTTTGGTTACCCACTGTTCCTCTGCAGCTTTTTGATTTTCAATGGAGGTTTTCATGTCGGTCTGCAGATGAAGTTTTTACAACTCCAACCTTTTCATTGTTGTTGAATGTAGATGTATGTGGGAGTATTTTAATTAGTTGATTTTTTTATTGAGTCTTTTGATGCGTCTGATGAGTGTTTTTTTTTTCTTTCCAAGGAGCCGGTTTCTGTTTGTGTTAGTGGAAGTTTATGTTGTCAAATAAGTGCCGTGGAGTGGGATTGACTAGTTCGGTTTTGATATGCCGGGAATTAAAATTGCAGAGTATCATGTCGTGGTCTGAGAGGAGAGTTTTTTCAACTGAAATACTGTGAACGGAGCTAGAGTGGTTGGTTAATATTAGATCCAGGATCGTTTTCTTCTGTCTTGTTGGTTCGAGCACTAGCTGAGTCAGGAAGTAAGCACATCCTTACTGACACAGATGTTTGGCACAGTTTAGGATGGAAGAAGGTGCTTCCATTGCCTTTTGTGCATCCATATTTAGGATTAGGGCCATGGACTCTGTATTTAGGACAGTATTTGGGGTGGAGGTGAGGGCAGTTTTTTTCCCGTTATACCATATGGACAGGTGCCCTTAACAAGTATATATATGTATATATACATGATTTTTTATATTTTTTACTTCTTTCAGTCATTTTATTGGGTTCCCGCCTCAAAGAGTTTTAGTCGAACAAATCGACAAATTGAGTTGTTATTTTTTAAAGCCTAATACTTATTCTATCACTCGCTTCTGTATAACAGGTAGGCTACAGGGGCGTAAACACACCAACATCGGTTGTGAAGTGGCGTGGGGGACAAACGCAGACACACACAGACACATATATACGACGGGCTTCTTTCATTGTATTCGTAAGACCAACCGGATAGTATATATATATATATGTATGTATGTATAACCTTGTATGATGGTAGAGGTTTCAATCTCTATCTATTTTTAAATATTTTTGTATAAATGAAAAAAACTCTTACCTTCTTCCTCCATCCTGACCAGGCTTGAACCCAGGACACTTTTGAACATCCCCCTCACCCGGTTCATCTACACTCACCTTTACCCACCAGTCCACCGGGGAGTCCCATGAATTGCTGTCAAAGATGAGATACTTAAATCTATAATAGTGTCCAATCAATAATAGAAATAGATTTAAATATCTCATTTTTGTGGCTTGAAATAAGAATTGCTTCTGTGGCTTTGTGGACATTGCCGTTCATAAAGTATAACTTAATGTTTGGTATAGAGGTTTCAATCCCTTTTTTGAAGTTATAAAGCGTTATGTAATTTTATCATTATTTGTCATTATACTGGGGCACCATGAATTTTTGTTGAATGAATTGACCCCTGCACTTCTTCTTTAATCCTGGTTCTTATTTCATCATCTCTTTTTCCAAACCACTACATTATGAGGATGCAAACACACCAATGCCGGTTAACAAACAGTGGCTGCATATGTCAATTTTTTTTTTTTATCCAGCTTAATGCTGTTTTTTGCGCGGGAACATAGAAATAATCAGACTGAATACCCGATCGCGCATTTAAACCATTGGGAGTGAAGGACCTCTAGCCCTTGTTAGGGCATCCTTCTAGGAGAAGGCAACTCAGGCAACTGGGATAACTCCGACATAAAACCTGCGGCTCAGTGGTTACCGATGATATTGAATTGTTCTTCTTTTCGGGTTATGGCTACTGTTGCTTAGTGAGTGGGATTGACTCAGTGCACAGCCTTTCCTCACTTTAAAAATAAATCTTCTTGCACAGGCACTGCACGATAACAACATGTTAAGCTTCGTGCAATGGCCATACTCGATAACGAGGGGGCAGCCATCATGTATGTATGTATGTATGTATGTATGTATGTATGTATGTATGCATGCATGCATGTATGTATGTATAACTCACACGACTCAGGTATATTTCAGCCAAAGATGAGTTCATGCCATGTCTAAGTTAATAATATAACCCGATAGGATCTGTTTAGTCATTTTAAAAACAAGTTTTGTTGTTTCATGGCCAATTCAAATAGAGAGTTATTATTGACTGAGATGTATCCAGGTATGAGTGGCCTATCCACCAATTCTTTGAACAAATTCGTCCAGGTTTCGTTTGAAGGTGAAGGGTTCTTTTTATCTTTGACTTATTTTGAAAAAATGTTAAATAAAGGGTCTGTTTGGAAAAAAAAAATTGTGTTGCAGTTCGGATTTTATTCTATGTTAAGCCGAAATAATTTTTTCATAGAGTATGATTTTTAATTTAGAAATGAAATAAGTGTAGATCTTTATTTAGAAACCAACAGCCAAATTCTCCAAAGGTAGTTAAATATGCGTACGATGAATACTGGGATTGAGCTAAACCCGTACAGCCTCCACGAAAATGAACAGCCATATGTCTATGTTAAGAAGCAAGTAATAAATATATAAATAAATTAATGAAATAAAATAAAACATAGTTTGCTACAATTAACCATATATCCATCCCAAGCCTTCATCAGATTCTTTTGAAAATAAAATCTATTTGGTTAATGGTAGTTCATTCCAAAACCAGAAATTTCGAGATTCTCTGACAATTGAAAACTAAATCAAGATGGATGTTTGGTTGAGTAGATAATTTTGTAACGACGTGATCCAGTTTCGATCTCACTGTGTGACATCTTGTGCAACTGGCTTCAATCCTATCATCAAGTTGATCAATGCTTTGAATAGCCTTTGGTAGAAAGAAACTGTTTTCGCCGTTTATTTGTGTTTAATTTTCTGTAGTATCATAAATGTTTCGTAGTGTCCTTAAGATTTCGAAAGTTAACGGTTGAACAAACAGAGTGGAATTCAAATCACTACAAAAGTAAAATAAATACAGAGGTCCGATCGAATCCTTGAAAGCGGTGCAATAACTTAATGATCCTCCAATGATTGGATTCAGTAAATGAATGTATGATTGTGTAAACAAAATGAACCTGAACTAAGGAAAAGAAAAAAATTGCAATCCAGGGGAGATAATTTCAAAACGTAGTGCACAAGATTTATTTCCCTTAGACTGTAATAATTAATGTAAACTTAAATTACAACCGTTTATATGTGATAGCATAAAGAAAAATTTAAATTTAAATGTTGAAGTGAATCTAACGGGTTTTGTATGTTTCTTAAATGGCTCATAAACATCTTCTACGCTACAATTGTTGTAATAATTAAACTTCGCTCATAAGGGCTAGAATTTTTACTTTTGTTCTGTTTGCAAACTAGACTATTTGCTTACTTACCTATTTATTTATTTATTTGTGTTTGTTTATTTATTTTTTTTTTCGTTATGCTATCACATATAAACGGTTGTAATTCTGATTTATAAATCTAAATGGTATTTTCAGTATTTTAGAATAGGTATTTTAAAAAGTCTATGATATCATTTTTTTAATTATTATAATATAAAATAATTTTCTAAAAATGGCATAAAAATCAACGTAACTTAATTTTAGTGCTCGGAAGTCTACAAACATTTCCAAAATGTTAAAATTCAATTCTAAATTACAGAATCAAAATCTCAGAGTCCCATCGAAAATTCTACTCGTGGCTGTGTAATTTAGAAGCTTGCTTCCCAACTTTGTTGTCTGACACACCATCCCAGTCTGCAGCACCTTGAGCGACAAGTGTCTTCTACTATAGCGACGGGCTGACCAAAACCTTGTGAGTGTATTTGTTAAACGGAAACTGAAAGAAGCCTACTGTATATATACAAGATCGGA
>NC_068989.1:59071100-59072892 GCF_001194135.2 Octopus bimaculoides
TATAACAAAAAAACCGTTACTCTGAGTTTCACGTTCCCGTTCAGAACGTGAAACTCAGAGTAACGGTTTTTTTGTTATATTTCTGCTGCTTTTAAATAAAGCATATTACTCTACCTCTGGTATTTGAGTACTCTTTTTTCGGTATATATATATATGTGTATATATATAAGTGTGTGCGTGTGTGTGTTTTGCCTCGCTTACCGCTTCAAACTAGTGTTGGTTCCTTTACGTACCCGCAACATAGCAGTTCAGCGAAGGACACCCAAAGAATAAGTACAGGGTAAAAGATAATACTGAAAGAATAGAATCTAAAACTCTGAAATCAGTTCTCAAATTCTTGATTACATATCCAATATTCTAGATTCAAGAACCAAGAATACAGAATGAAATTCCATAATTCTACCATAAATTCCATACATGTAGGACACTATTCTGAATAAAATTGCACAAAGCAATTGGAAACGACCAACCAATGTAGCTCGATGCAGACATAATTATATGGTTAAGAATTTTGCTCCGTAACTACGTCATTTCGGGTTCAATTCTGTTGCACTGGACAAGTGTTTTTACTATAACCTCAGAATGACTAGTATCTTGGGAGTGGAATTTGAGAGCCGGAGACTATGTAGAACACTATCCTGAGTATATTTGTGTTTGTATATTTGGCGCAACATCAACGGTTAAGACAAAACCAGGTTTATTTAAATATGGGGACTTAGTAAGGCGACGAGCTGCCAAATCCATTAGCACGCCGGGAAAATGATTAGCGGCATTTCGTACATCTTTATGTTCTGAGTTCAAACTCCATCGAGATCGACTTTATCTTTTATCCTTTCGGGGTCGATAAAATAATTACCAATTGAGCACTGGAGTAGATGTAAGCTAATTACCCTGTCCAACGAACTTGCTGGCATTGTGCCAAAATTTGAAAACATGTTTGTTGAGAAATCTTTACGGCATTCTTCGCGAAGCAATTAAGTCTGTGGCACTGTGGAAAAGAATGACACTTCACTTTTCTTAGGAACATGGATTAGAAGTCCGAATCTCAGATATATTTGCGAGTGTTATATGTATGTGCTCTGTCAAATCAACCAAATCTTCATGTTGTCTATATAAAAACCAGAATAATATTTCAGCACATAAGTAGTGATGATCGTTAATGCTGTTTAAACCGCAACTCTTCATGATGAAAAGGAAAATCCAAACAGCGTACTTCAAAGTGAATGCTGTTGTTCGTTCAACGTCCAGACCACAACTAAACTAAACTCTTTCAAAATCGGTGAGTTTCACTGTTTTGCGGCACAGTCCCATACATATTCTTAGACAGACATACATTCACCTCAGGCCTATCTCTGTCCCTCTGAGTGTCTGTCTTTAGATGTGTGTATGTGAGCGTGTGTGTCAGTCGTCACAAAAATGTATGTATACTGACAGACACATACACCCTCACATACATTCACACACATATACTTGTCAGTCATCGGCCTAACGTACGTAACGAACGCGCAAACATACACACACTGCCAGACACATACACATTCATATAGAAAATGTGACGTGGTGGTGGTATAAAATGTTTGCGATAGTTGACTTATAGAATGATTATAATGTTAAATTTTTGTAATGCAAATATGTAAATGAAAATAAAAATTTTATTTGGTAGCCGAAAGATTATTGAACCTTTTGATGCTCCATACGTCAAAATCGGCAACTAAGTTTTCGAATGCATAAGGAACACACACACACACACACACACACACACACACACTCTCTCTCTCTCTCTCTCTCTCTC
>NC_068989.1:59072954-59076187 GCF_001194135.2 Octopus bimaculoides
ACACACACTCACACACACACACACACACAAACTCTGCTTTATATATATAGATTTCTATTTGGCTTAACTTGTCGGTGTCTTGTGCACCGTCCGATAAATGAGTCTCGTATTTCCTGATCCATAATTAGGATGCTGGATATATTTCTGGGGTAGGTATGTGATATCTGCATATCGGTGATTATCATCTCTTGTGTCAGAGGATATGGAACCAATTCGTATTAAAATGGGAGATCAATACATGAACTTGAAATTGCATTAGATCAAAATAACAAGCGTTTTAGTCTATTTACTTAAATTTCAATAAGTATATAAATGTATGTATGTTTCTTCCGTTTATAATTATTTAAATTGTTTCTATGAGGAAGGAGGTGGTTTCTAACGAAATACAAAACTCCATCGTTGGAATGTAAGTAACGAAAACGATGTCACCTTGAGAAAAGTCTTGCATAATTTTACTGTTCCACTTGTAGATTGTATTTGTAATGTTAGTCGATTTCTTTTTCTGAAAATCCAAGCTTATCCAGACTGTCAGTTAGGCATTTACTCACAAAACCATGTGTATCAATTATTATTGGTATGAATGTAAATTTGTAATCCGGATATAGAAGCTGGAGGTTTCAAGGCAGTCGTGCATAATTATCCTTTCTTTCTTCGATTTTCAAAGAGATATTCATATCAGCAGGACACCTGACCTCTATGACAGTACATACTCTTTCTTGTATGACCCAAACAACAATAACTGTTCTGTTATGTTTACACTTGATGAATAACGGGAATGTTCCACCAGTATTCCTTGTGTTGATGTTTGTGTACGTATTCAATAATGGGAGGATAATCTATGCTAATTCCAGCACAGTCTTCTTTTCCAGATGGCATTATATATTATTCTTGCGACAATGTCGTGTGGCATAAGGAAGTAAGAATTTGTTCCATATAATAGCAAGCATTATATGGAACAGATTAATCAGTGTTTCTAACAAAAAGATTCTGGAAGCTCATTTCAAGTAATACAGACAAAAATTTAGTGTTTCTGCAAATCGTATGGAGCGTGGAACTCTGGGAATGTTAGTCACTGCGCAAATTCGCTTTAGTTAAATAGCATTGTTCTATTTTAGATACTTTTAATTTGAGCTTCTTCTATCAGCGTCTTGTGAATACGTTTATGCGTGCAGTAACTTGATGTTTTATTCTTTGACTCGTTATCTAATAGTACCACTCATAATATAACATCATTTCTGACCATTCATGCTCAATAGCAAGGTCTATGTCTAATACACATATAGTCATGAGCACGAGTAGAGCGCGTGCGCATATACACGCATTTTCGCACACACGTGCATGCGCACACATACGCGTATACACACACACACACACGTACACACTTACACACACACATGTATACGTATATGTGAATACATGTATATATATTCATATGTATGTAAGTGTGTATGTGTGCGTTTATATATATATGGTGGTGGTTGTCTACTCCTTAAACAGAGTTTGACCACCTCCTGCACCTACACCTTAGCCCTTTCATGGCGTCTGATGTGGCTTTTTAAACCAGACAGTGTTTTGAAAAAAACACCCACACAGATTGCACCTCTGATTTGCACTACCAATACCTGCAAGTAAGTTCTGCTCATTGTGGATCCTAACATGTCTTTTAAGACCCCCATTGGATTTGCAAACCCTCTGGCACACACCACATTCAAACGTACACACCACATTCAAACGTACACACACATATATGTATATATACATATATATGTGTATGTGCACGCGCGTGCGCGTATGTGTTAGTGAATATGTAAATGATCTGAGATACCTCTCTCAAGTTTATTCCATTGTCCATATGTATTCCTTTAGAGAATATATCACATTTTCTTTATATCAAGGTCAGTATTGAAATATTAATAAATTTGTATGAAGTCAAATTCCTTACTTCTCTTTTAGTGTCCAAGTTTTGTTTGAAATTCCAGTTGATTTCTCCACTTCTAAAACAACTGGGACGCTTAGGGTCAATTATTAGCAATATTATTTAGGAAATGAACAAATTCTTGTTTGATATTCCGAAACTAATCCTAGAATATGATATCATTAATGAGTTTACTGCCAAAGTGATACTTTCACACAGAAGTAGAAGTGAAAAGTAATTAATGATTCGGGCGATACATATATAAACTATTAATATTCGGCAGAAATGTAGCGTGAATGTTCAAACTGCAAGGAATATTAAAATATTCCGAATTATGGATATGTTCTGCATTTGTCTTTGCACCAGCGTCACTAAATGTCGCGAAGGTTGAATCTCGTTTGCTATTGCTCTACAGCAACCGATAGGCTGTGTCACATGCATCTGTGAAACGAAGCAAGAGAGTGCCCCCTACAGGGATACCACCTTATACAACCGAGTAAAACGTCATTCGGAGCTGACGGCTGTATAAAAGCTATTTGTTTATTGTCGCCATGAACTTTCAGGGAGGGAAGTGGAGGTACAATGATCTAAAGAGTTAGTGGGGGAAAGAAAGTATATTATAGCAGTGGGAGGGGACCCACAGAAAGAACGAAAGAAAGATGACAAAACATATAAATACCTTTTCTGATGATGAAGAAGAAAGTGTGAAAGCTCAAGAAATGACAATAAAAAGATAGTAACTGTAGAAACTATACTGGATATCATTAAATTAAAGCCGAATAAAAAGAGCGAACTGGGAATAATTCATCGAATCCATATTCAGCTAATCCTGAGTCACATATTCCTTCAGCAGACGATATTGCAATTGTTAAGAAATAATCTACTATGAATATGTTAGAAGAGAGAATATGTATATTTATATACTATGAATAAAAGGCTGAGAATCAAGGAAACATCGCTCTGAATTTAGATGAAACATGGGAGAATAAAAGGAAAAAGGAAGCAATATCTTGTCTCAATGAAATGTATTTATCACTCATTGATGAATTTACATCATGACTTCATGAATGACACGTAGCTGTTTATATAAAAAAAATTAAAGTTCCTGTATATTAAATTATGGTATCCCTCAGGTTAAGCTTCAACAAAATATACAAAACAACATACGATTTACTGACCCCCATTAACGTTAATGTTGTTTTTGAGATCGTATAAATTGCATGTAATTGTGAAATAGTGCTCGGTGTTGAAATTAACATGTCGGCTCTACAAAGCAGCGAACTTTATTTAATGAGACATGCTTTCACATTTTACACAC
>NC_068989.1:59076514-59077394 GCF_001194135.2 Octopus bimaculoides
TATATATACACACATCAGGTTGAGTAAAAAGTAAGCAACGTTTTAAATCATGCAGAATTTGTACTGGATTTTTGCAGAGTTTTGAATTTCTTTTAAACATGTTTTTGCAATTGTCTGATAATACAGACACAGACTTGCTCAAATGCATCAATAAATTAACATTGATATTTTTTTTCACCGTTGCTACAATCATCTGAAATGAAACTGTCAAAATGCGATATTCGAGCAATTTTGCTATTCAACTTCAAAAGAGGATGTAAAGCCGCTGAAACTGCTCGCGACATCAACGAAACGTTTGATGAGAAAATGACCAGTGAGTGTGGTCATCTTGAAAATGGTTTAAACAATTTCCCAGTGGAGAGCTGATCCTTGAAGATCGTGAGCATAGTGGATGCCCATCTGTCATCGATGATTGTCGATTAAAGACCGTCATTGAGAAAGATCCATGTAAAACCACCCGAGAACTGGCAAAAGAAACTGTTTGCAACCATTTGCATGCGATGGAAAAAAAAAACTCGACAAATGGGTACCACACGATTTGAATGAAAATCAGAAAATGCACAAATACAAAATTTCATCGTTTCTTCTCCGTAACCAGACCAATCCATTTCTCGAGCGTATTGTAACTTGCGATGAAAAGTGGATTCTGTACAATAATAAAAAATGTTCTTCGCAGTAGTTGGACCAAAATGAATCACCGAAAACCTTCCCTAAACCCGAGCTCTTCAAAAAGAAGGTTATGGTGACTGTTTGGTGGTGTACTGCTGAACTCATCCTCTATAACTTCTTAAAATCCGGAAGAACCATTATTTCTGTTGTGTCGACGCCCCCAGACGATGAAGTAGGCTAGCCCAATACGTAGTTGGGTAGAGGTCATCCG
>NC_068989.1:59077714-59080980 GCF_001194135.2 Octopus bimaculoides
AACGTGCGATATAACAGTGGCGACGAGGTTTCGAATAGTACCGAAATGGAAGAGTTACTGAAAGCAGTGGTAAAACAACAAGAGCAGCAGCAGCAGCAACTACAGAAGTTAACAGAATTATTACTGTAGTCGAGAAATACAACAGAATCATTTTCAGCAGATGGTGTTGCAAATTCCATCGAAGAATTTCACTACAATCCAGATGAAAGAACAACTTTTGCTGCATATTACAGACGATACGAAGACATATTCAAAGAGGAATCCAAGGGATGGTCTAATGAAAGGAAGGTAAGGCTCCTTTTGCGAAAGCTTGCTACTCCGGAACATGAAAGTTTTTGTAACTTTATTTTGCCGAGAAAGCCCGCGGAATTGTTGACTAACAATTGCTCAGTATATCCCCAGAATCTCTTCTTCCCAGCTACTTGTTGCTGTGATAATGTTATTGGTTTCACAATGGTCTTGGAGGAAGAGGTTTAAACATGCTGTATGTATCTTATACATTAAGTTCTGGCATGCAATTGGCCGGTAGTTTTTTGCCATGTTGCTGGTTCTGCATTTGGAGATCAATTTCGTCTCTGCCAGAGCTAACCAGTGTGGTATGCTGCTGTTCCCAATGAGAGCTTGCTGGTATAGATTGATAAGATATGGTCGGTAGAATGTTAGCTTCTTTTACCAATATCCGACAATCAAGTCTCTTCCAGGTGCCTTTCCATCCTGTTTAGTTTCCAAATTATAGTTGCAAGAGTTCCACCATCAATGTTGTATGTCTTGGATGTAACGCAGGAGCAATAACTTCTTCGGATTTCTTTCAGTTACAGAGCATCTTGGTTAAATTCCTTTTCTTCACTCCATATTTCCCTCCAGAAGGAGTGTATGTATGTATGTATGTATGTATGTATGTATGTATGTAATACAAATAATATATGAGTATATGCATATATACGTACATGTATGTACATACCTACATCTACATGTATATATAGATGCATATCTGGGTACAGGACGTTGCAAAAAACGTGGACAAAATGATAAACGGAGTACAGAAAACACACAGGCCACATACAGAACATTTCCTTCATCAGCTGCCACCATTCTAAAACTAAGTGTTGTGTGTCTGTTTGCTCCACCATCACTTCACAACTGGTGTTGGTGTGTTTATAACTTAGCGGTTCAGCTAAAGAGGTCGATAGAATAAGTACCAGGCTTTAAAAAAATAAGCAATGGGGTCCATTAATTCGACTGAAAATTCTTCAAGGCGGTACCCAAGCATGACCTCAACCTAATAACTGAAACAAGTAAAGGATAAAAGAAAGAGAAAAAAAAACACGCGGATGTGATTGAAGTTGTTAAATTTTGTTAAATATATTTTCTTAGTTTCTACTTGTTTCAGTCACTGGACTGCAGCCAAGCTGGAGCACTGCGTTGAAGAGTTCAGACGGTGAAACTGAATCCGGTAATTATTTTTACGTTTGGTGCTTATTCTATCAAAAATCTTTTGACCGAACCGCTATGTACGAGGGCGTAACCAGATGAACACCGGTTGTCAAGAGGCGAGAGACCAAACAGAAAGACGCACACAAACTATACGAGCTGGCTATTGTTACTCGCTCAGTTCCGTCACCCAGTGACGAAGAAGGTGCCGTTAGTAACGTCATTGAGTCAACCTCGACATCGCTTCTCACTTGAGGATGTAATTAGAATCCCAGCAGGTGTTCATCGTTGTCAAGCACCACAGAGTTAATCTAAGCCTCCCATTCAATCGAATTTTGCCCTGAAAACCCGATCCTCTTTCTCTTCTCTACTTTTCTTTTCTTTTTTTTTTTTTTCCAGTTTTTCACGCCTTTCAATTTCCTTATTGTTATTTCTTTCACCATACTTTCTTTTCCTTCTCAGCGCGTTTTGCTAACGCGCTTTCTTTCTTTCTTTCTCTCTTTCTTTCTCTCTTTCTTTCTTTCATTCTTTCTCTCTTTCTCTCTTTCTTTTTTTGTTTCTTTTTTTTTTTCATTTTGTTTCTTTGTTAGTTTCCTTTTTCTCTTTCAGTCTTTCTTTCCTTTTTACTCTCTCTTTCTTTCCTTTTTACTCTCTCTTTCTTTCTTGCTTTATTTCTCCTCCACTTCCTTCCTCCTTTCCTTCCTTCCTTCTTTCCTTCTTTCTTTCTTTCTTTTTTCTTTCTTTCTTTCTTTCTTTCTTTCTTTCATTTTATTTCTTTGTTAGTTTCCTTTTTCCTTTTTACTCTTTCTTTCTTGCTTTATTTCTCCCCACTTCCTTCCTCCTTTCCTTCCTTCCTTCCTTCCTTCCTTCCTTCCTTCCTTCTTTCAATCTGTCTGTCTTTCTTTCTTTCTTTCCTTCCTTCCTTCCTTCCTTCTTTCTTTCTTTCTTTCTTTCTTTCTTTCTTTCTTTCTTTCTTTCTTTCTTTCTATCTATCTATCCTTTATTCATTCATTGTTTCATTTATTTTCCCTTTATCTCATTTTTTCTTAGTCATTCTATCTTTGTCACACTTCCGTATTGTAATTTTCATGTATTTTTTCCCTTTCCTCTTTCTCCCTCTCCCCATTTCTCTCCCTCTTTCTGTTTTCCTTCCAACCCTCTCCCTTTCTACTCTCCTTTGCATGCTTTATTTGCTTTCCCCTCTCTCTATCTAACATTCTCCCTCACTTCAATTCTATCTATAACCTCTCTCAACGAACGGTTCTCTCCCATAAGTATTTCTAATGGTATTCCCTCCCTTGCCTTCTCTATATCTACCTTCTTTATCCATATATCTCTTCTCCTTCTCACATTCTCTCTCCTCTCTTTAAACTCCACAATAATGTCACACATTTCAATCCGTAAGAATATTCTGTGACAATTTCCATCTCCCAACACCCTATTTCTTGCTCTTATATCTCGCCACTGAATCTACATATAAATATTTGGTTATTAGTCTCATTTACTCTTTTACTTGTTTCAGTCATTTGACTGTGGCCATGCTGGAGCACCGCCTTTAGTCGAGCAAATCGCCCCCAGGACTTATTCTTTGTAAGCCTAGTACTTATTCTATCGGTCACTTCTTGCCGAACCGCTACGTTACGGGGACGTAAACACACCAGCATCGGTTCTCAAGCGATGGTGGGGGGACAAACACAGACACACAAACATATACACACACATACATATAAACATACATGTATACGACGGGCTTCTTTCAGTTTCCGTCTACCAAATCCACTCACAAGGCTTTGGTCGGCCCGAGGCTATAGTAGAAGACACTTGCTCAAGGTGCC
>NC_068989.1:59082348-59088609 GCF_001194135.2 Octopus bimaculoides
AAAAAATCGCCAACGATATACACGAGGTTACATATATATACATACACACACACACACATACACACACACACACACACACACACACACACACACATACGCGCAGGCGTAGCTGTATGTTAAGAAGCTTGCTTCCCAATCACTTGCTTTCGGGTTCAGTCCCACTGTATAGCACTATGTGCAAGTGTCCTCTACGATAGCCTCGGGTGACCAAAGCCTTGTGAGTGTGCTTGGTAGACGGAAACTGAAAGAAGCCTGTCGTATATATATATATATATATATACATACAAGGTTCGATAGGTAAATTGTCGCCATTTTATAGGTTTAATTTCGCGCATGCACATTGTTTGTTTTTGATTTTTGTCGACTACACAGTATAGTAGGGTCAGTTGAGAAAAACAGCACCATAACTGACGCAATTCACTCTGCCAGAAATTTGGAAACAACATGCTGTACTGCTTAGCATTCGCACCGGAAGCCCCATTACGAAGCGGCGGAAGCTCCAATACGAACATGTACCGAGAGCGATGAAAACCAAACATCCAGTCAATATCATGGTGTTTGGAGTGATCACTAGTGATAGCGACGTTATGCCTCCATTCATCTTCCCACACGGCCTCAAACTCAACACGGTGGACTACATCAAGTGCCTGGAAGAGGTAATGCTGCTTTGGATCAAAAGAGTGGCTGCTGGAAGACTCTATGTCTGGCAACAAGACTCTCCATCATGCCACACAAACAGGTGAACCCAGTCATGGCTGACAGACAATTTCTGCGACCACATCACTCCTAACATCTGGCCAGCTAACTCCACAGACTGCACTCCACCCCTGGTTATTATGTGTGGGGCGCAGTTGAGCGAGAGACCAGCAAAACTCCTTGCAACACCAAAGATGAACTGAAGGCAAGGATTATGGCAGCATTCACGAACTTAAACAAGGAGACCGTCCAGAAGAGTTGCAAGAGATTCCGAAGTCCTATGGAGGCCGTGATTAGTATTTCAAGATATTTTTTTTAATGTAATTTCGGTAAATATAATCTATTACATTGAGATTTCAGTGTTATTTTCATCTTTGCGTAATTTGGACGACAGTTTTTTCACCGCACCCTATATATATATATATACACACACACACACACACACACACACACACACACACACACATATACATATATATATATACATATATATATATATATTTAATGTGTTTATGTGTTTGTATCTTTGTGTCTGTGTTTGTCTCCCAACAATAGCATGATAACCAATGTTGGTGTTTTTGCGTTCTTGTAACTTAGTGGTTCAGCAAAAGAACTGATAGAATAAGTAAGTACTAGACTTACAAAGAATGAATCCTGGGGTCGATTTCTTCGGCTAAAAGGCCCTTTAAGGCAGTGCTCCACATGGCCGCAGTCAAATGACTGAAGCAAGTATCAGCGTAACAGAATATATATGTGTGTGTGTATGTTTCTCCATGTGTATGTGTTTTATGTATATGTATCTATATAAATACATAACTACATACACACATACAAACGCCCCCACACAAACAAATACACAGATACAGACGGACACACACGTATACGTGTGGGGGCGGCGAGCTGGCAGAAACGTTAGCACGCCGGGCGAAATGCTTAGCGGTATTTCGTCTGCCGCTACGTTCTGAGTTCAAATTCCGCCGAGGTCGACTTTGCCTTTCATCCTTTCGGGGTCGATTAAATAAGTACCAGTTACGCACTGGGGTCGGTATAATCGACTTAATCCGTTTGTCTGTCCTTGTTTGTCCCCTCTGTGTGTAGCCCCTTGTGGGTAGTAAAGAAATAACACGTATACATGTGTGTATGTGCGCGTGCCTGTATGTGTGTGTGTGTGTGTGTGTGTGTGTGCACGCGCGCAAAAGAAGTTTCAAAATTTATAGCCAGTTTTAACAATACACATACATTAAATTAAATCGATAATAACAGTTTATTTGCTCATGGTGGGGCACTTTTAATTTTGAATATATTTACTTTTTTGAAATCGATTGAAGTAGGGCGTATTGCGAAAGATTTTGAGAAACGCTGTTATAGGTGATCAATAATAAAAATCCAGTTGTAATTATACCAGTTGATGTGGTTCCTAAACACCAGAGTGCGACATCGATAAATTTCAGATTTAACTGTTAAGTGTTTGTTCATTTAGAGCTTCTTGTAAATGGAAAAGAAGTAGAAATTAATGTAGATGAGTATAGAGATTGTGTGCAGTTATGCCAACGAGTGGGACATAGCAGGAAGATAGTGGAGCGAGATATTACAAACACAGAAAAAAGAAGTGAAAGAGAAAATCAAATAAAATATCGAAAGATAATAGACAACGAAACAGATTACGAGGAGAGAGAGAGGGACAGAAAGAGAGGGAGAGAAGGAGAGAAGAAGAGAAAAGGAGAAGAGGAGGAGAGAGAGGGTGAGAGTGAGTGTTTGTGTGTGTGTGTGAGAGAGAGAGAAAGAGAAAGAGAAAGAGAGGAAAGCGAGTGTAAATTTGAAAAGATTAGATTCATTGAGAGGGAAAACAGTGAGTGACATAACAAAACAGAGATGTGGGCAAGGGCAATAGAACGTGAGAAAGAGGAGGGGAGAGAAACTTATCAGTAAAGCAATAGTGAATGACGGCCAGAAACATAAGTCTACAGCAACATAACAAAAGAAGTGAAGGGTGCCTTGTGATTTACTGAATGAGCGGGTCACATGCAAAGTATATCTGAGGAAAGGAATAATCAACGAGAGAGGGTGAATCTTCACACTTTCTCAGTGGATTACAACGGATGTATTTTCGATTAAAACCCCCAAATGAGGGTGAAATTCAAAAAGATTACTTGGTGAAATTGAACGGAAAACAGGGTCGCGTGTCAAAGTACTGTTGATTGTTTTGTTAATATTCAGTTTAAAAGCGCATGAGAAGGAGAGAGGGAATAATTAAGATATATATTTGCGATGATTACCGGCATTAGTATAAAGTTAGACTGAGCAGACGACAGCCCAAAGCGAAGCGAAATTATGAAGTGTAGTTTGAAACTGAAGATTATAAATTTTGAGTGGAAGGTTAAATGTTTGATGAATTACATTGGAGTTATTAGAGACTAAAAGACATTATCAAGTGATTTATGTTGCCACAGAAAAGAAGTAAATGAAAAGTCATGAGCTTTTCGTGTTTTCTTGACAAGCACGAGATTTACGAAAGCATTATTTTTCGAGAGCTCCTGAAGTTGTTTTACAAGTAGATAAGTGAAATAACACAAGAACAGAGCCATTCACAAACTCTAGTTACCGTCACAAAATTAATATTTCCTTTTTCACAAGTTGCAATGTGCTCACTATTTATTCAAAAGCAATAGACAGTTTTGGCAGAACGTATAATAAAATAAAGAGAAACAATTGCAATAACTGGGGCCAAATGGAGTTAAGGAGTTAATGTGAAAATGGGTTATTGGAACGCGGGTCACGTGAAAAGACACCATAGAGTTCGCGTAAAAAGATAACCCATGGAAAGTAGCTGGTGGCAGACCAGACATCAGTTATTAAATAAGTTATTATATGAGCGAAGTATTGAGGAGGAAGTCAAGAGAACAAGAGAACTACTAATGAATGGAAAGGGATGATGGCATAAACTGAATAATTTCTTAGCCAGAAAAATCTCTGGGATTACCACTGGACAGAAATAAAAACACTAGCACTTGCTTCTTATTGACCTTAAAAATATGCGAATATTCAGTTTTTGGCCGAAGCAACTTATATCGATAAATAGAGCAACACTTACCATCTTACATCGAACAGTTAGTTGCTTCTCAGAGGTTGCTTCGGCCGAAAACTTCTTAAAGAGTTGATAGAAAGATATATCATTTCATCGTGACTTACGTGAAATATTACCACAGGGTTCGTTGATTGAAAAGTGTTAACAAAAGATGACATGACTTCATCTGACAGCCATTGGCATTACTGCACATACTGGCAACCAATGATTGAAGATTGTTGGTTGTTCTACTTACACAAGATCTTTTATAAATTGTGACTATATCCTTGGTGACATGATATACATATGTACAGTTAAAGCTACTACTCAATTTCCTTTACTGTACTATTAGGTTGAAAAGAAAGTCTTGTAGCATTTCGGACATGATCAGTTTCAGAGCACTTTTTTAAACAAAGTTTTACATTCCATTTTTTTTCTTTTCATTTCAGACTAATTTATACCATAGTTGTTAAATTCATATAGAATTTACCTTTCAAAATGAGATTAACTCAGACCCATATCAGACCCTGCATGCCCATGAATTAAAAAAACAGCAAGAAATATTCGTTCTGTGGATGGAAATGAAGCTTTAAGTATCCAGATATACCAACCATGGTTTGGTCAGTTTCACTTGGGAAATTTTTCTCCTGATAAATCCTTCCGATTTGGAAGACCACGTTTTATCAATATTGAGTTTCTGAAAAGAGTAGCTGGGGAAATTTAAAGCAAACTGCACGAGAATGTGCAAAACACTTCATTGTTAGTTACACTTCGATCATAAATAGCTTCATGAAGGAGGAAAAGTATCTAAACTTCGTTAGTGGGTCCTACATCATTACACTCTTTCTCAGTTTAATCAAAGAATTACCCTCTGCTCGTCTTTGAAGAGATGATTTATTACCGGAACATTTCTGATCAAATGATCAAAGGTAGGTTCTCCAACAAAGATGAAAGTTAGTACCAGTTACACACTGGGGTCGATGTAATCGACTTAATCCCTCCCCCCAAATTTGGGGCCTTGTGCTTCCACTGGGGGGGGATTATTATTATTATTATTATTATTATTATTATTATTATTATTATTATCATTATTATTATTATTATTATTATTATTATTATTATTATTATTATTATTATTATTATTATTATTATTATTATTATTATTATCAATGAAAGAGGAAAATCCATCTACAAACGAAGTACTACATCTGAAAAATGTTATACACTCTGTTTGGTGGGGTATGAAGAGTGTCTTCTATCATGAAGTGTTAAACCAAAACGAAACAATAAATGCAGAGAATTGTCGTCAATTCGAAGCATTGTACAAAAATTTGCAGAAAAAGTAGTCATCATTAGGCATACGTAAAGAGGTGTTGCTCTTACACGATAATGTACGACCACATATTGACCAAATCACGCAGGGAAAGATTCTGACACCAAATTTCTTACTCTCCTGATCTCGTTATATCTGACCTTCATCTTTTCAGGATTATTGCCATATTCCTTAGAGGGAAAATAGTTTATCAATTGTGAAAAGGCTAAAAATGATATAAAGTGTTCCTGTTTCGAAACGTGAAAAATCTTATGCCCGAGGAAATCGACAACTTGCAAAATAGATGCGATTATGCTATCAATAATGAGGGGAAATATCAAGACGGCGAGCAGGCAGAATCGTTATCACGCCGGAAAAAATGTTTGGCGGCATTTCGTCTGTCTTTACGTTCTGAGTTCAAATTCCACCGAGGTCGATTTTGACTTTTAACCTCTCAGGGTTGATAAAAATAAGTACCAGATAAGCACTGGGTGGGTCGATGTAATCGACTTATTCCCGCCGCTAGCCTTGTGCCAAATTTTGAAATCAATAATGAGGTAAAATATTATGTGTGTGGTGTGTGTGTTCATACCTTTCTGAAGGATGGATATATTAGAGAATGTAGTCCCTCATGCAAAAGATGTTTTGACGCATCTTGAGGGCAGTCATCATAATTCTGCTCAATCACGTGTGACCAAACCTTAAACACCAACAGCTATAAAGGTTTGCAGTCAATGAGACACCTATGTCAGATTAAAAACCCTTCCCATGTCAGATATCAACTCCGTTTCATGAATTTATTAATTTACCTCTTTACGTTTGTTTTGTTGCTGGGAAGTCACGGGGACGTAAATACACGAATATCATGAGGAGATGATGGGGAACGAACACAGACACAAAGAGATACACAAACACATACATACTCTTTTTTCTCTCTTTTACTTGTTTCAGTCATTTGACTGTGGCCATGCTGGAGCACCGCATTTCGCCGAGCAAATCGACCCCAGGACTTATTCTTTGTAAGCCTAGTACTTATTCTGTCGGTCTCTTTTGCAGAACCGCTAAGTTACGAGGACGTAAGCACACCAGCATTGGTTGTTGGAAGGGGACAAACATAGACACACAAACACATACCCACACATACATACATACATACATATATATATATATATATATATATATATATATA
>NC_068989.1:59088693-59093693 GCF_001194135.2 Octopus bimaculoides
TATATACACATATGTACGACGGGTTTCTTTCAGTTTCCGTCTACCAAATCTATACACAAGGCTTTGGTCGGCCCGAGGCTATAATAGAAGACACTTGCCTAAGGTGCCACACAGTGGGACTGAACCCGGAACCACGTGGTTGGTAAGCAAGCTACTTACCACACAGCCTCTCCTCCGTTTTTATATATATATATATATATATATAACACGTATATATATATATATGTATGTATGTGTGTATGTGTGTGTGTGCATGTTTGTGTGTGTGTGTAACATATCCAGTCACAAGGCTTTGGTCGGATCGAGGCTATAGTAAAGGACACTTGCCCAAGGTGTCACGCAGTGGGACTGAACCCGGAACCATGGGGTTAGGAAGCTAGCTTCTTACCACACAGCCACGCCTGTATGTATGGATGTATGGATGGATGGATAGATGGATGGATGGATGGATGTATGTATGCATGATTCCACGGAACAATTAAAGATTGAGTCCCCTCTGCAACTGCATATGTAGTTCTGATTAGCACTGCCTGTAATGGCGTTGCGCTGTTTCCAATCAACAAAAAGGAAATCTTGGGTTGTGATGGGAGAATTTCACAAATAATTGTCTGCAAATCGCTCGTGCAATTATTTGGATTTTGCATTGAAAGAAAACTGCGCATCTCAGCAGGATATTTCACAGTGCTTTGGGGTTCGACACAGTTTCTCTCCGAGAGCACACAAACGACTTGCTACTTGCTACATTGGCCACACAATAGAAACTTTCTGTAGAATTTATTCAATCGTTTTGTTGCTTAGACGTTAGACGCGTGTTTGGGGCTTGTCGGGATGAATATCTGCAGGGATGGCCCTGTAATATATTTTGCGGGCATGTTGAGATATCGTTGTATTTCTCCTCATTCTAAACTAGACGAATTTGATAGATTTTGAGCCAACATAGTAAAAATTAAAAAAGAGCAAGGAAACGGGGAAGCGGGAAAAAGGATATTAATTAATGAAGGGACAAAGAGAGATAGATAGATAGATAGATAGAGAGAGACGTGAGATAGAGAACTAAAGAGAATTAAAGTGAGGGAGAGAAAATTAAAGAGAGAAGGAGAATGAGGAAGTTTGAACGGAAAACGGATTGACATATAAACAATTAAAATATAACCCCTCTCTCTACAATTACTTTCTTCTTCGTCATTCCACAAACTTTCGATTTTACAGCAAATCTTTCTCCTCATTTCTAGACTCGTCTACTTTTTACTTTTCTATCTTGGTTATTCATTTATTTACTCTCTTCGTTACAGTTGCCGCGCACCTCAGTGATAGTTATTTTTGAACAATATTTTAACCTAAATCACTTATTAAGATTTTAATTCTACACTGTCTCTTATGAATGTCTGTTTCTTATCAAACGTTTCTCAATCTTTTACTTCCTCTCAATAATCTCTTTCTTGCGTAAGCTTACTCAAGTACGAGCTTATTTCATTTTCCCTATAAACCACATTAGTCACTTTGTTATCACTTCCATCTCTTTCCTCTAATATCGCACCGTCATTTCACCCACCTTTTGTCGAATGACTTTTCTTTACGCTGTCTGTCACCGTGTCATGTTTTTCTTTCCTTCCCTCTCTTTGTATAACACCAAATCATTTATAACAGCAAAGGTGTCAATATCTTACAATTGTTATGCATTGTGCAAGTTGGTGAGTGGTAAAAGAGCGGAAATGATTGTTCAGCGGGAGGCAACTGTAAACCTATTTCGTCAGCCAATAGGATGTAGACGGCAATCAAAAATAGGGCGTCTCATACAGCTTGAAGGGAGCAAAGTATCATAGAGCTGGCAGGTGTGTCCCATGCTGAGAAATATCGACCGTGGATTATAAAAGAAGACCCCCAAGAAACACGATAGTAAAATACAGTTGCATAGTACAGCGGAAGTGATTTGTGGAAATATGCAGAAGTTACACTGGCATGGTTGTGTGGTTAAGTAGTTCGCTTTCCAACCACATGGCACTGGTTTCCATCCCATTCTACAGCACCTTGAGCGAGTATCTGCAACCATAACTTCTGGTTTAGTGACAAGTTGATAGATGAAGACTGTACGGAAGCTCGACGTATATGTGTTTACATACGCACTCACATTCAAACAAACACACATATAAACACGTACATATATAGCCAGGAACATATACTTATATATATATATATATATATATATATATATGTATATATATATATATATACATTCATACTCACATCACACACACATGCACATATATGTGTGAATATATATATATATTCACACTCATACACGTCACACACAGATGCACATATATGTGTGTATATATATATACATATATTCATAGACGTACATGTCGGTGAGAAAACCGATAAACCGATAAACCGATGCATTCACACAGGCACGCCCCTGTCGCTCTTGTAATTGCAGACCTATAATAAACAGATCTACTGTTTATAAGATCAAAGATTATTATTAAAAATAAATGGAAATTGACACATGCTTTAACACCAGCACACAAATATACGCACTAATAGTAATTTTAAATTTTGGCACATGGCTAGCAATTTCGAGGGAGGACGTAAGTCAATTATATCGACTCCCGTGCTCTACTGGTATTTAATTTTATCGACCTCGAAAGGATGAAGGGCAAAGTTGATTTCGGCAGAATTTGAACTCAAAATGTGAAGGTTGGCAAAATGCCGCTGTGCATTCTTCTCGGCGTGCTAACAATTCTGCCACACTAATATAAGGACACACTAATATAAACACACTGTCTGACGTACTAATATAAAGAAAGAGTACACACTCACACATACATATTTAAATGTACTTAGATATACATAAAATAATTTATCCCCGAAAGTAAAATTTAAGAGTAGAAGCACATTGAGAATGATTGAGAATAATGTTAATATGTTGGGAGACATGATTCAATATTACTTAGACGTTGATAAGATATAATGTTCTGTTCACTTGCTTAATAGTATCATTTATTTGGTTCAATTATTAAACCGTGGCCATACTGGGGCACCGTCTTGAAGAATTTTTAGTCGAATGAATTGACGTCAGTCCTTTTTTTAAAGCCTAATACTTATCATATCGAATCCTTTTGCCAAACCGCTAAGTTATGGGGATTTAAGCACACCAGCACCGGTTGTCAAGCAGTAGTGAGAGACAAACACAAATACGACGGGCTTCTTTTCAGTTTCTGTCTCCCAAATCCGCTCACAAGGCTTTGGTCGGCCCAAGGCTATAGTAGAAAATACTCTCCGAAGGTGCCACGCAGTGAGACTGAATCCGGAACCATGTGGTTGGTAAGCAAGCTTATTACCACACAACCACGCTTATATCTTCTTTTATCTTTATCTTTTACTTGTTTCAGTCATTAGACAGCGGCAATGCTGGGGCATCGCCTTGCATTTTTAGTCGAATGAACTATTCCTTTTTCAAGCTTGGTACCTATTTTATCTGTCGAACCGCTAAGTTACGTGGACGCAAACACACCAATGCCATTTGTCAAGCGATGGTGATGGTCTACCAAATCCACTCACATGACTTTAGTCGGCCCTAGGTTATAACAGAAAACTTTCCGAGGGTGCCACGCCGTGGGACTGAACCCGGAACCATGCGGTTAGAAAGCAAGACTCTTACCACTCAGCCACGCCAATATATAAATAAATATTTTAGTTATTCACAAACACAAAAGTACCGTTAACTCCACTTAAACATTTGTGTCAAAATTTTCATTGCACCAGCTGCGACCTGGTCACTAGCGCAATTCTTTTGCATCTCTATAGATTTTTCTCATTAAGCTGACTCTGAAAGCGATGACTTTTGACTAAATTTTTTAGTTTCTGTTATATAAATCAAATTTATCATCACATGAACCAATGTCTGAACCCTTTATCTTTTGGTGTTTATCTTTTGCTTGTTTTGGTCATTGGACTGCGACCTTGCAGGAGTACCGCGTTGAAGAGCTTAGCTGAACAAATAAATATATATATGTCGCAAAACTCGGCACGATCTCATCAATCTGCTGTTGCAGGTTGGAATAAATAGGCAGCAGCCGACATAGTAAAATAGGAGCTTTTATATGCGTTCTCAGAAATGTTTCTCTTAAACGAACATAACGGGTATATATACACATACGTACATACATACATGCGTACACACACACACACACACACACACACACACACACATATACATACACTAGAACCTCGGTTTTCGAACAACTCTGATCACGAATAAATCGTACTTTATCTCCTGTCTTTCTCATATTCATTTAATACAGTAGTACCTCGGTTTACGAACATTTCTGATCACGAATAAGTCGTGTTTTATATCTATCTATCTAGCGCATTAATTGTCCACGTTAGTGGTCGACGTTATTTTTTAAAATGTACCTTAATCCCCTGAGGTTGCATATAATATTTCTGAATCTCTTTGATTCTTTAAATGTGCTGGCCCCCTGATAATTGATCGATATTAATTAATATATTAATATATGACTAATTACCAGATCTTATAATATCTATTATATATATATAAAGCACGATTTATTCGCAATCAGAATTGTTCCAAAACCGAGGTACTACTGTATATATATACATATATATATATCAATCAGAATTTCACTGAGTCTCTCTCTCTCTAATACAAAAACATACAAAAATCAGAAAAATACAATATTAAAAGAAATGGAAAAGAAAATACGCACGCGTAAAGATGAAAATGCTGTTGTCATAATAACTTGAGAGATTATAAATGTTTAACATCAAGACTTCAGAATGTAACAGAAAATACAGGCCAACTTCAACCGATGTTCCATTCCTATGAGATTGCCTCATTTTTTACGTTTGTTCATTAAAGTTTCACACCTGAAAAATACGCTTGGAAACAAAGGAGTTACAATGGAAAAATAATAGCTTAAACTAAGTTTTGATCACGCCATCGAAAAATCATTATTATAATCATAATTTATAAAATA
>NC_068989.1:59099132-59099851 GCF_001194135.2 Octopus bimaculoides
TGTGTGTGTGTGTGTGTGTGTGTGTGTGTGTGTGTGTGTGTGTATGTGTGTGTGTGTGTGTGTGTGTGTCTGTGTGTGTGTGTGCGTGTGTATGTATATATATATATATATATATACCTACATATATATATCTGCATATCATTCATCAACATATATATAAATATATATATAATATGTACTATATATCATGTGTATAATATATATTATATATTCATTTATACATCCACATAGATATATATTTCTATATAATATTTACACATATAGGGGCAGGGCTGCCTCTGTGGTAAGAAGTTTACTTCCGCGTTTAATCCTACTGCGTCTGCTACTGTAACCTTGGGCCAAAGCCTTGTGAGTGGATTCCGTAGATGGAAACCGAAAGAAGCCCGTCCTATATGTAAATGTATGTATGCATGTGTGTGCCTGCGCGCGCGATGTGCATGTGTGTGTGTCTGTGTGTATGTCTTTGGATCTGTCTTTCTTTCCCCTTCCACCGGTTGACAACCAATGCTACTGTATTTACGTTCCCGTAACCTAGCGATCCGGCAAAAAGAAGCGATAGAATACTTTTTAAAAAATCAGTGCCGTGATCGATTCATTCGACTAGAAAAATATTTTTTAACGCATGGCCTGAGTCTCGAGACTGAAAGAAATAAAAGATAAACGGTTACATATATACATCTACACACACACACACACACACACACACACACACACACACA
>NC_068989.1:59100385-59105944 GCF_001194135.2 Octopus bimaculoides
ATATATATATATATATATATATATATACATACATACACACACACACACACGTGTCTGTTTGTTTGTCTATTTGCTTATCTGTTCATCTCCGTATCTGTTTTTCAGTAACTATATCATGATTCTATCTGTGATTCTATATTAGAGAACAATCAATGCTGCTGATTACGACGTTATACGGCCATCGAAGAAAACAGAGAGGCAGGGAGATGGATAATGAGAGGGGGAGAACGAAACCCGCCCACGTGGCTAGCGACACGTGTGACCCTACTCCCGAGCGTATCCCAACAGCTCCAGGGTCGTTCAGTCACGTGGACGTCCTTCACATTATTTACTCTTCCGTTTCTTGGGAGGAAAAATTCTTTTTCGGAAGGGACACAGCGGTCGAATACTAGACACCCGGTGTGAAATAGGAAATCCAAAATATCTGGAACCACAGAAGTAAAAAAAATGAAGAAGAAGAAGAAGAAGAAGAAGAAGAAGAAGAAGAAGAAGAAGAAGAAGAAGAAGAAGAAGAAGAAGAAAAGGAAGAAAAGGAAGGAAAGAGGTGGGAGAACAAGTGAATGGAGCAGCAGCACTGAGATTTCTCTATAAATATCAACGGATTAGTGATTCACAAAATTTATTGAAGTCGATCATACAGCAGACATTGTCAATCTCTCCTCGCATAACTTCTTAATTCTTTTAGCTATCAGATTAAATTTTTTTCCACAGATCTCTATCTAATGCCATTTTCTACCCTTGATAATTGTTAATTTCGTATTTATTAAAATTTAAAGCCTTGAGGAAAAAAACATTATTCTAGCAGAAAACAATTTATTCCAAACAAACTTTAAGTAATGTTTTTGTTTTTAAATTAGTTCAGTGATTAATTTCAACAACCTTCGCCGCAAAATTTTCCTTTTAGTAAATTCTCCGCTGGAAACATCTGTAAAAGGCTGCATATTAAAAGTTTCTTTATCAGCTGATCGTTAACTTGATACCAAAATGTACTTACATTGAGAAAAAAGTCAGTAAAGCTATGACATCGACTGTCATGCCACCTTTGGGTGCTGTTTTTACTTCATTTCAATTTAGCCGCGAACTTTGGCAAGAAAGTAACTCTATAGTAGATGTTTATGGATCAGAGTTCGAATATGATGCAAGAAAATTCTCCTCCGATATTCAGTTACCCGAAGAAGAAGCGAGTAGCAGCAGTAGCGGGAATGTAGGGATGGACGATGAAATCACAGAAATTCTTTGCATAGATACTGGTAGAGATACTGTTGACAATGATGGCTGCAGTTACAGCAACGACCCCCGCCCATCACAACGGCGGCAGTGGTGCAGACGGCTGCAGCGACAGCAGCGAACTAGTCGAAAGCCTTATTTCTTTATATCACGCAACTATGTCTGCGACCAGCGACAGAACCCGCGTGCAGACAGAGATGAAGTGGATAGAGAGTGTCAGCACAAAACAGAACAGCAAAGCCTCCACCTGCATCCACACCAACATGATGAGAGCGAGAAATTGGAGGCATCAGTATATTTGCATGTGGAGCTAAATCAACCCCAGAGGTACCAGCAACGAGACAACGGCCCTGAATGTGTTCATCAAGATCTTTCACATTGTTCTTCCCATAATGTAAACGGCCTACGACGACAGCGATACCAACAACAGCATCAACACCTCCACCAACAATTGCAGCATAATCAAAAACATCAGCAACAACAACCATTGCAGCAAGAGAATACAGACAGAACTGACAATTGCAACCATACGGCTTACCATAGTGAGGTCTGCCATAACGAAAGTGATAATCTTAATTATCCTAAAGAATTAAACCAACATCAAGATCTGCATCAAGAACAACAAAACGAACTTTCTCCATGGCACTCTCAATATTTGGACAGTGAACTCAGTCAGGATACAAAAAGCACTGATATTGTAGAAAATATTTTAACAGCCAGTATCATTTCGGATTACACCAGTTTGCTGTTAGAATCGCCAGAGTGTAGACTGCAACCTTCAAAGCAAAAATACCTCGTAAAGGCAGTTGATAAAAATAAGAATTCAAATAAAGAAGCGAAGAAGAAGAAAAAGAAGAAAGAAGAGGAAGTGGAAGGAGGTAATTTCTTTCTGTCGAATTCTTACTGTAATCTAGAGTTATCACAAAACAGGTTTAGCCCTTGTCCTTCTAACATAGAAGTGGCGAAAGAGGAACTGCCTACAGATGATTATATGTACCCAACTACTAACTTCAAAGAAGGAATAAAAGAGCAAGTGAACTCGTACAGTAACCAAACAATCTCAAACGAAAACAGCAACCAGGATTCAACTCACCAATACCATTACTATCTTCATCATTGTTCATCTCGCGAGCACTGCAACCAAGAATCACCGCTAACGCCATCTGTTACATCGTCTAATCTTTCTGCATCCTTCCATCTTCACCCTAACCACCAATCACATCTCAAACTAGATTGTGAGAGAGAGGAACAGGCAGTAGTGAATGCAACCCAAAGTGGTCACTTCCATTCTTCTCATCTGCAAAGCTGCAGCAACAGCCGTACACATATGTGTGCAGGGGGTGTTTATTGTCAATCAGAAGGGGTAAGTGTTAGCTCTGGAGCAGAAGGACGAGGAGTAAGAGTAGGAGGAATAGGACTTAGCGGAGTGGGCTGTGCATCCATGTCTGAGATAGGGGGCGGCGTTAGTTGTGAAGAGACGAGCTCTAGAAAGCGCCGTTGCCTCACCCCGAACCCATATCAAATACAGAGGCATGCAGCTAACATCAGAGAGAGGAAAAGAATGTTGAGTATCAACTCTGCCTTTGAAGAACTCCGTTGTCATGTTCCGACATTCCCGTACGAGAAACGGCTTTCCAAGATTGACACTTTACGTTTGGCTATTGCTTATATTGCCCTGCTCAGGGAAATTCTTATGTCAGGGGCCGATCCCCTTGAATATGTTGAAAACTCGCTCCGACAGGGAACTGGCAGCAAGATGAAAGCTGTATGGAACACAAGTGGTATGTATACTCTTTTGCTTATATACTCTGATTACTTTATTGTAAATTTTCATAAATATATAGACCAATCTGAATATTAGATATATATGTATTGTAGCAAAATTAAATATATACACTGTAGCAACTTGAAATACAAACACTAATATATACCACTATTAAATACATACACTCTCTCAAGCGTAAATATATATATTCTTTCAAACTTATATGAATACCAAACCAACACAAAATGTATACTGTATTATATATCAATGTAAGATGTTTGCAATCTACCAACATTAGCTCTACCATTTCTGTACTTAGAACATTACAACATCGTACACTCTTTAACAATATCAATAATATTTGAGATACACGGATAAATATTGTATAGTCCTGTAAAAGATATTTATAATATTAGTTTTTGTTATTATATTGATAACAAAACATGTTGGATTTTATAACAAAATAGGAAAGTATTTCTAATTTCATGCATAGTGAGGTATGTATCTGTATGAACATATAGATACACAAACACATACATACATACATACATACATACATACATACATACATAATACATAAATGCATACATACATATATACATACATACATACGTACATACATACATAAATACATACATACATACATACATATATATACATACATAAATACATACATACATACATACATACATACATACATACATACATACATACATACATACATATACACGTGTTATTAATAATTTTTAATTTAAGAGAATCTTTCTTCAAATCTTGTGACTGCATCAAACATTTATTTCAAAAAAACTTTATGTATATGCGTGAGTGTGTGTGTCTATGTGCTTGCGTGTATGTATGCATGTATGTATGTATGTATGTATGTATGTATGCATGCCTGTATGTATGTATGCATGTATGTGTGTATGTATGTATGTATGTATGTATGTATGTATGTATGTATGTATGCATGTATGTATGCATGTATGTATATATATTTGTACGATCAAACAGACTCGAAAGAGCTTGCTATTGGCCTACGTCGGCAAGACTTCTATCATTTAGTGTATATGTGTGTGTGTGTGTGTGTGTGTGGATATGTGGTGCAGTTACTTAATCATCAGAATATGATTTAGCGACATAGACGTGTCTTGGGACGAAAAGTATTTTGTGGGACTCATTGGGTGTTTTATGCAACATATTGGCTGTCATGTCTAGAACTCTGAATTATTTCTTAGAAGTAGGACTCATCTATCTCATTTTCATTCTCTGTCTGCCAGTCTGTTTCTGTCTGTCTGTTTGTCTGTCTGTCTGTCTGTCTCTCTGTCTCTCTGTCTCTCTCTCTCTCTCTCTCTCTCTCTCTCTCTCTCTCTCTCTCTCTCTCTCTCTCTCTCTCTCTCTCTTTCTCTCATTCTCATTCTCTTTCTTTTTCCTGATACTTCCCACTTACTTTTATATCATGCAAGGTGTTTAATACAGTAGTCCTACATTTCTATAAATCAGCTACTTTATTACCTGTTAATGAAGTAACGTTTTTCATTTTTCCAGTCTACGTTCCCGTTTCAAATCATCCAGTAGTTATTATCACGTTTTGTCCCATAATAGTGAATTAATTCTGTCTATATGTCGGAGTCAACCGTGTCACTTACTTGGCGCATCAGTTATAGATGAGTAGTTTTGTGCTCGTGTAAGAAACTGTTGATGTTACATCTGAAATGAGTTCTATGTGGGATAAAGATTGCAATAGTACGAACATAAAGAATAAGTTCATGCGATATAACATCAAATACTTCTTTAAGTAGAATTAGAACTCCCACTTATACTTGTCATTCTGCTCTGCATACCAAAACCTACCTCTTTACAAAATATTCATACAAAATATGCGCAGGAATAAAGTGTATGGGAATATGTTATATGCATATGTATATATATACATACATACATATACGTGCACATACACACATATATACAGATACATTCATACATACATACTCTCAAAAGCATGCATACGAATGTTTTTCAACACAAATTGAATTAAATGATATTATTGGAATTATCCGAGTATTTTGTGGTTTACAATTTTTAAACAGAACCTTTGGGAGGTTTTATCTGCTAGTTGCTTGCAAAATCGCACTTAATCAAAGTTTTTCACTTCAACATATAATATATCTTAAATATTTACATACTTGTATACTGTATGAGAAACAAAAGCACTTCTCAGAGGTATTTTTCCTCAACCATAATATGTCAATATACATACATATACATATATGCATGTACACACATACACACACACACACGCACACATACACACACGGATACACACACACTCATATAAATACATATACACATATACATATATACACCCACCCACATACATATATATATATATACATATAGATATACATATACATATATACACACACACACAAACACACACATATATATATACATATATGTATATATATGTGTGTATGCATGCATTTATGCATGCATTTGTATAAACAAGCGTGCCTTTTGCACCAAAAGCCAACACACACACACACACACACACACACACACACATATAT
>NC_068989.1:59106216-59106738 GCF_001194135.2 Octopus bimaculoides
ATATATATAAACATATATATACATGTGTATATATATATATATATATATATATAAACATATATATGTATATATATGTATGTGCATATATGTATGTACGTTTGTATGTACGCATGTATGTATGCATACGTGTATTCAGGCGTGCTTTTTGCACCAAAAGCCACCATGAGAGTTTCTCTCATGGTATCTACCTCAGTAAAGTTTGTTGTAACAGAACATCGATGTTTAACTGCGGATAAATATTACTTTTCGACAAACATGCAAACATACATATGTGTGTGTCTGTGTGCCTGTGTGCATGTATGTATGTGTGTATATATCTGTATATATATGCATGTATGTGTATATATTGACTTTGAAACAATTTTAAGGGTAACAACATACATTTACAGTTTGGGGCTTCAATACTAATTCTAGTGTCAATTAGTCACTTAATCGTAATAAATATCAGCCACATGACGGCCTAGTAACTTATTATAGTATGGCGCATATATATATATATATATATATATATATATATATATA
>NC_068989.1:59107361-59108432 GCF_001194135.2 Octopus bimaculoides
ATATATATATATATACATACATATATATTAACTATGTGTGTATAAATGTAAAAAGCATATTTTTCTTATTAAAAGCGTCAAAGTGTGTATTGTACAATGCAAATAAGATGATAATTTTTCGAACGCAGAGTTGTCGTTAGAACACTAAAAATTCTAGGTAAATCACCTTTACAAGGCGGAAATTTTTTTCATCAACTAATGGGTTACCTTGCTGGTAAAGCACTTAGGTGGAGTCTTTAAAGTATATGGGTTCGCGTCTCATGGCTAATAGCTGACAAATTTTTCCACCTTGTAAGAGTAATTTACTCAATATTTCTGCTGTTCTAACGGCAACTCTGCGTTCGAAAAAAATATCATCTTATTTGTATGATACAATATATATAAGAAAGCATCTTATTTTGTTCATCATGCTTTAAATCTTAAGAAGGTCTTGCAGATTTTTATTGTCCATGATACCGTGATCATTTGTACTGTATGAATTATAGATTTGAATTCTCTCTCCAAGATACCAAGTTCCTCCATATTTTCCTCCAGACGGATTAGTAGGTATCCTGTTGCTCCAACAATAACAGGTATGAAGCTGAAAGTGTATCTTGGGTACTGGATTTGATTTGCAAACTCCTTATTAATGCTTCATAGATGACCTCTGTCTGTTGTACTTTCCGAACCGCATTAGTGTCTAGAGGGCAGCTAATTGCCGCAACAGAACATATCTCCTTATTATGATCCCATACAACAATAGTTTGTCGGTTGTGTTTTAACTTGGTATTCTTCGTCTATAGTTATATATATGTATGTATGTATTATGAATGTGCATGTATATGTATACACACACACACACACACACACACACACACACATATATATATATATACATACATATATACATGTAAATATATATGAATATATATGTCTATATATATATATATATGCATATATTTATACACAAATACAGAAACATATAGTTATATGTATATACATAGACACACTCAAAATCACACACAAAGAATATATGCATTCATAGTATATATACACATAAATACATGCATGTATATATATATATATATATAT
>NC_068989.1:59108729-59111135 GCF_001194135.2 Octopus bimaculoides
GAATAAATTACTGGACCACGGATGTCGATTTAACGCCTTTCCTCAAAATTGTTATTATTATTATCATTATTGTTATTGTTATTGTTGTTGTTGTTATTATTATTATTATTATTATTATTATTATTATTATTATTATTATTATTATTATTATTATTATTATTATTGACTGAGAGAGCAGCTCATGTCATCAGAGGATACAAATATACAAATATACTAAGCCCAATATACCCATCATGACTACCTGTCTCATAAATGTGCCTGGTGCACATGCATCGTAATCATATGTGCGCGACATTATGGTCTCATATAGAGATAAACAGCCAATGACCTTGCAGGTGGTGCCCAGTTAGAATTTTCTTCAGGTCGAGTAGCCCATCCCGCTCAAACGGTCCCGGAATAAGGGTTGTTTAAGAATGATGCATTATTATTGAGTGATAGAGCAGTACACGCAGCGAAATTAACGCTACGGTACTAGTATTTAGAACCCAATATACCCATCATGAGTATTCGCCTCATAAGGGTACACCAGGCATATGCATAACAGCCACATGGTGACTTCATATCAAGATTTTCAGCGCATGAACTTGTAAATGGAATTTAGAATTTTCCTTCAAGTAACCCAACTTCCTGAGTAGGTTCTTGAATAAGGGTCGTTTAAGGGTGATGAACGAAACATCCATGTTTCCAGGGGTGAGTTATTCAAATCACAAAGAATCCCCATCAACATATGTCTATGAATGTCCCACCACGACTCATGCTCGTGGTGAGAGATGCGTATATCGTCAGCGACGATTGGACATGCTCAACTGTTTAAGGTCAAGCAACTGACAAGCAAATCTGCGATATTGAACAGAATGTTTGTTCTGGCCAATCTTTCACACCAAGACGAAACGTGTTCATGGTTGCACTTCCAATCAGTTAAGATCAGAATCCATGAGAGTCACACTGTTATTATTATGAAGGCGGCGAGCTGGCAATATCGTTAGCATACCGAGTGAAATGTCTGACGGCAATTCGTGTCTTTACGACTTGCCTTTCATTAATTGGGAGCCGATAAAATAAGTACCAGTTGAACTATGAGGTCGATTTAACCGACCGGGCTCCTCCTCCAAAATCTGCTGACCTTGTGTCAAACTTTGAAACCATCTTAATTATTAAATTTTTTTTTTTACTGGCGGTGCCCCAGCATGACCGTAGCCTCAAGGCTGAAACATATTAAAGAATAAAAGAATACATGTAGGCGCGCTATAGCTGAATGGTTAAGAAACGCGGTACGCAATGATAAGGACCCCGTTTCGATGCCGCTCTGTAGCACCTTGACAAATTATATTTCCGGTGACTTCGACCCATATCGTGCATGTAAAATTGGTTTGATGGAGACCGTATGGAGACCCGTCGGTTGGGTTGCACATGTAATTTAAAGTTTCACTCCATCTTCCACAATATCTCTGTTATTCTGTCTGATAATTCCATAAAGAGAACACCCGTCTATGCAATACTCACTCACATACAACATGTTCGAAAAGTCTAGCCGATATTCATTTATCATTTCATACATAGATATACAGATGCATATATAAACGTGTGTGTGTGTGTATGAACGTGTATATATATATATATATATATATATATATATATGTGTGTGTGTGTGTGTGTGTGTGTGTATGCACATATACATACATACACACACATGTACACAGACACACTTACATACACACACACACACATATAGTGGAGGCACATGATCTAGTGGTTAGCGTAGCGGACTCGCGGTCGAGGGATCGCGATTCGAATCTCTGACCAGGCGATGTGTGTGTTTATGAGCGAAACACCTAAGCTCCACGTAGCACCGGCAGAAGGTAATAGCGACTTCTGCTGCATCTTTCGCCACAACTTTATCTCACTCTTTCCTCCTGCATTTAACAGCTCACCTGCGACGGATCGGTGTCCCGTCCAGGTGGGGAACCTATACACCAATGAAACAGGTAAACCGGCTCTTATGAGCCAGGCATGGCTCGAGAAGGAACAAACAACAACATATATAAATGTGAAACAAGGTGGAAAAAAACAGCACTTGACTACCAGAGGTAGAGTAATATGGTTTATTAATAAAGCTGCAAAAATATCACAAAAACTGTTACTCAGAGTTTCACGTTCCCGTTCGTCGAACAGTTTTGGTTTTGGATTCTAAGCCCAAATTGTCCGACGAACGGGAACGTGAAACTGTGATGTATTTGCAACTTTATTAATAAAGTATATATATATATTTCAAATTTACAAAAAAAAAAGACGAAGACAAGTGTAGGAACAACAAGCAGGTGTATTAGTTTAATGTCTGAGAAGAAAGGAAGATCTATCTATCTATCTATCTATCTATCTATCTAAATATATATATGTATATATATA
>NC_068989.1:59111947-59112517 GCF_001194135.2 Octopus bimaculoides
TGTGTGTGTGTGTGTGTGTGTGTGTGTGTGTGTGTGTGTGTGTGTGTGTGTATATAAAACTTAGATATATTACTTAGATATTTGCCAAATCCTTTTTTTAAATCTAGTTTTGTGGTATCATGGTCCATTCGAGTTGTTGAGTGAACTGTATCCAGGTATAGGTGGCCTACCTGGTATCCCTTAAAGAAAGTTGTTCAGATTCTGTTTAAAGGTGATGGGATCTTTTTCCTTTTGGATTTGTTTTGGGACAATGTTAACTAGGGCAGGGCCTGTTGAGGAAAAGAAATTGAGTTGCAGTGTATTAATGTGTTGTGGTCCTGAATTTGGTTGGGGGACGTATGGCCCGTGATCCTGGCCTTGGATGAATTCTGAAACTTATGTTGAGGTCGTTTGGACAATGCTAGTGGTATATTCTCCACATCGTACAAATGATGTATCGCCCACGGCGGCCCTGGAAAGAAGAGAGTTTTAATGCTTTAAGGCGGTCCCAATAATCGAGATCACTCAGGCCCTTAGTTCTTTTAGTGAATGCCCTCTGCGGTGATTCAGTTTTCGAAATGTTTTGTCTTG
>NC_068989.1:59114044-59116389 GCF_001194135.2 Octopus bimaculoides
TATATATATCTAAATGATAAACGTCTGGAAAGTTTTACAGATTTTTACAGTTCCACTGATGGATTGGATCTGTAGTCTTCGAATTAGCTTTTTCCGTTCTGATTTTGAGAAGCCTAATTTCTCAAGATTGGTATTTAGGCAGTGTGTTACATAGCTCAAGACCCCAATATTTACAGGTATAAACCTGAACTTGTAATCTGGATAGAGTATCTGCAGATTTATCAATAGTTCAGCTTATCTTCAGCTTTATGTTAACATCCGCTGGGCAGCTAATTTCCACAACTGTGCACAGTTTCTCTTCTCTGTTCCAAATCATTATATCACGTCTGTTGTGCTTACATTTTATTGAGGTCTTCACTGGGACATTCCACAAGTACTCCTTTTTACTATGGATGGCTACGGCTTCTACCATACTGTGGGTTCTTATTTCTTTGTTCTCGGCGTTATCCTTCCGACGTATTTCATCATAGAGTGTCCAAGCTACAACATGTCTCATCGGTAGATAATACCGTAAGGACATTTTCGGGCAACTGCTTATGATGCGGTTGATATCTTCGGTGTTAACACTACAAAGTCTGCATCGGTGGTCACATTTTACTGCTTTTCCTGAATCTCTGTCCCTTTTGTGCATCAGGTACTTGGTTGATATTTCTTGTTCCTGGATCGCAAACGCATACCCTTCAAAGTGATAGGTAGTAATCCAGCTACTAATCCATGATAAACTGCTTTGATGATCAATGTTACTATCATCTCGGAGCTTTCTTCTAACATATCCATACATAATCATCTGCTCATATAGGCTCTTCTTTTCATCTGATGATACGTTGCAGTAGAGTCATGCGACTTCTTTGGGAATGTGTTCTAGATTATCAGACAAAGAGTGTTGCTCAAGGAGCTGCCTTCCAAGTCTTATAATGTTATCAGCCTCATGTATGCAAACTTGGTCAAGGGATGCACTTCAACATTTGGTGGTTAAAAGATGTTGCCGAAGGGATGTAATGCGACATTCAAAGGCTTTTGCCGCCTTGTGGGCCATTGTTTTATTAAATGCAGAGAATTCTGATGTCTAAATTTTCTTTATTCGCCTGTAATATGCTTTAGTAACACGTGTTTTTTTACATTGTAAGATATGTTTTCACCAATCCCTAGATACCTGTAACATTGTATACGTACATATTTATATACACTCATGTACGTATGCGTGTATATATATATATATATATATATATATAAATAATTATATATATGTATATATATACATACATTCATGTATTTAACTATAAAGGAGATGATTAAAACTGACAACTTAGTGGTGTCATTAATATTATTGATTCCCCGCACTAGCCAGAATCGCTCTTGCTCCATCTTCATACAGGGATTTCTAAGAACTTGAAAGTAATCATTTTACAAATTTCTGTAACTATTAGATAATTTTATGTTATCTTTTTTTACATGAATCTGTTCTTGATAAATTTTTGCGTAATATACATTTCCATGCTCAAAGTTGTTCTTTAACTGCCAATATTCAGTTATCTCTGTTATTTTCCGTAAGGTAAATCCAATCTACCATAGCATAACGTCTCCTTGAAGGAACTTTCATGCACATTTCATTCTTTTGTAAAGCAACAATTTCGCAGAAGCTGTACAACAGAGATTTTTGGTTTGACGTGAAGTATATTAAATTAACATCAGTACTTGACAGGTCTTTTATCCTTTTATCCATCTCAGAATAATTAGCATTAATTCTGACCTTGGTCAGATTTGAACACCAAAAATCTGAAGAGGTCTTTGGTAGATATTTTATCAGACAAACTATGGATTATGTCAACACCAATGCACTTCCTTCTTAATGTAGTAACAGTTAAAGTGTTAATAATTCCTCAATTCTGATCTTTAAATAATATCCATCCATCGTTCCAACGATATAAATTTGTGCACACACATGCATATATAACTAATTATAAAATATACGTATATATATATATCTCACTCTATACACTATATATATATAAGTATATATATATGTATATCCTCCCGGAGGACCTCAGAGACCTGCATGTGGTGGATGTAGGTGTCTTCAAGATGAGGCTGGACCTCTTCCTGTCAGGTGTCCCAGATGAACCAGCTTCACGGCAGGAGGTGCAGATGAGAGCAGCTGCATCAAACTCTCTCATGCACCAAATGTCAATTCCTGAAGTAAAATTCGTGAAGTAAAATTGTGAAGCAACACTAAATGGCGGTGCCCCAGCATGGCCACAGCTTATGAGCTGAAACTAGATAAAATGAAAATGAATATATATATATATATATATATATATATTTATATACATTATATATATATACAT
>NC_068989.1:59116399-59119965 GCF_001194135.2 Octopus bimaculoides
ATACATTATATATATATACATACACACACACACACACACACACACACACACACACACACACACACACACACACACACACACACACACACATATATATATATATAATATACATATAAAGAGACAAAAAGATGTACATGTATATGTATATATGTATGTATTTACATATATATATACATGTATATATGTGTGTGTGTGAATGTATGTATATATACGCGCACGCACTCACTCACTCAGACACACACACACACACACACACACACACATATATATGTATATATATGTAAATACATACATATATACATATACATGTACATCTTTCTGTCTCTTTATATGTATATTATATATATATGTGTGTGTGTGGGGGGGTGTATGTATGTATATATATATATATAATGTATATATATAATATATATAAGTACATATTATATACATAAACACGCACATACACATATATGTACACACACACGCTCATGCATACATGTAATACGTACAAACATAAATATCTATCTACTCAGACACACACACATACATCGAATTGTTCTGGACGAAATTCTTTTTATAAACGATCTTTAAGTAAATTAATATGAAACATATCCGAATAATAATATAAGTATACATTCCAAGTATACATCCAGGCTATAAATATGTGCATATATAATTATTCTTATGTAATACTCCAACTTCCTACGATAACTATACGCAGAATTATCTCCCCCTCGATTCATGATTTCTCTAAGCGTATACGAAGCACATAAAGCGGACATAAAGCTTACTTACCAACGTGGTAATACCTTCAATCTCTTATTACCATTTATTTATGATTCAACTACACCAATTTCTTTCAGGCTCTTACCATAAAATAGCCAATTCCGTCACTTTCAATTCACAAATATGAAATAGATTTTTTAAAAGCCCTTTTGATCCATCCTCATAAAATTAAACCAAACTATGTTTCAAACATTTTTAGAATGACTAAAAAGTCACTATATACCCGTAAAAGCATGTTGAAAAGGTTCATTTTCACTATTGCAATATACATGTATCAACATAAATTCAGACCTTACAGCGTTGCTTTTACGTGTAACTTTTCGTCACGTAAATCAAATCCAAATTTTGTTACGCATGTCTCATCAAGTGAATGAAAATTGTAACCAAAGACATTGTCGTCCAGCAACTCAGTAGCATTATTTGAAATTTTAGGGTCAATGTAAATACACGCCATTAAGTTTTTTATGATACCCAGAAGAAATTCACAGGAATTAGCAATTAATATTTCCAGGTGAAAGGCGGCGAGCTGTCAGAAACGTTAGCAAGCCGGGAGAAATGCTAAGCGGTATTTCGTCTGTCTTTACATTCTGAGTTCAAATTCCGCCGAGGTCGACTTTGCCTTTCATCCTTTCGGGGTCCATAAATTAAGTACCAGTTGCGTACTGGGTCGATATAATCGATTGGCCCTCTCCCTCAAAAATTTTGGGCCTTGTGCCTAGAGTAGAAAAGAATATTTCCAGTTGAATAAGTCGTTTTGAGAACTGTCAGACACATCACACGTTTTGGATTTTATTAAAAAAGAAAATTAACATACACTCTGGGAAAACGTTTTGGTTGAACACTTGCCTGGATAGTCAAACTTGTGAATAATGAATGAATACAATTTTTGAAAATTTACGGCTTAGATATATTAGCAATTTGCGAGACGAAAGTTTGCAGACTAAATACGTATGCAGGTATTTCTTACTGGCAACCTATCCATCCATTCATCCATCCAACTACCCCAGCACACACACACTCAGAATTTATATAAGATGTACAAAATACATTTGTTTCTGTGCATTTATTACTATGATAATATTGAATATATATATATTCCTATGTACGTATGTATGTATGTACATAGATGCATATATGTATGTATTTATATATACATTAATCTCTATTCTAAATAATTGATTTAGAAGACAGAGTGCAGCCAGAAGCTTAACCAAAGGTGTTTGAACTGCTAGGACCGCACCATCAGCTTATATCCTGGAGTGAAAATGAAAAATTTACAGTATTTCGTCTGTCTTTACGTTCAAACACATTTGGTAACATTTGAAGCATGTTATGTCACCTGATGAGGATCTTTTGTACTGTGCATTGCACTTGATGTCATTACATCGTCTTACGTCTACTAAGGAGCAGTGCAGAATGAAGCCGAAACGATTGTTGTGCGAATGAAGCTTCTAGTTACACTCCGTCTTACGTATCAATCATTTAAAATATACCCTACGTGCACCTCGGAATTCTAGACGTAGATCCAAAGGCGAACGCACAGTAACGCTAATGACGCTTGCTAACAGGCACACTACTTGGGACTTAAACTGAAGCAAGGTTTTATACTCCATTTAATGTCTCCTTTCAAAGCCTTAATTCTTTAATTTTAAATTTAACTTATATATATACACTAACACACACACACGCACGCACGCACAGAGAGATAGAGATGTATATCCATATGTTAGTGTGTGTGTGTGTGTGTGTGTGTGTGTGTGTATGATTGAGTGAGTGAGTGAGTGAGTGATTGAGTGATGGATGGATTAAAATGTTTTGCAACATTTTCTCCGGCTCTTTACGTTTTGAGTTTATATCCTGCCGAGGTCAGCTTTGATTTTCATAACTTTCTGGGTTGATAAAGTAAAGTACCTCCCCTGTATTGCGGGCGATAGTTTTGAGCAAACTCATTCCCTCGAAACTCCTGGCTCTGTGCCTCAATCAGAAACAATTGGTATATTATCGCACACCGAAACTCGCAAGTACATATGCACCTATAAATTACATTCATACATACACTCACACAAACAGGTGTGTATATATAGATAGATAGATAGATAGATAGATAGATAGATAGATAGATAGATAGATAGATAGATAGATAGATATATGCATGTGTGTATCTGTGTGCACGCCTGTGTGTGAATGTATGTATATGTATGCGTGTCAAGTGACACGACGAAATATTATTGCAATAAGTCCCATTTTATTATACATTCAGAATTATCAAGAACTTTGTTGTAAGACGTTCAAATATAGAAACACGGTTTTATGAATTAAGACCATTTTGACTCAACAACTATTGGGTTCTGGAATTTTTCAGACATTTTACGTTAGATCCTGTGATAAACACTATATATGTGTGTATATATATTTCTTATAGACATATAGGCGCAGGTGTGGCTGTGTGATAAGAAGCAAGCTTCTCAACCACATTGTTCCGGATTCAGTCCCTCGGTGTGTCATCTTGGGCAAGTGTACCAAAATACCAGCTTGCTCGAAATAGGAGTCAAGACTCCAAACCCACAAATTTCTCACTATTAAGAAGCACGCATAGTGAATGCAACGAATATAATAAAGATAGGCCTTACTTTTGCATAAACCACGAAGCAAGAACACATATCTTGGTATTTCGGTACCATAATTTATTTGTATATTTGACAATTTAGGTTACGCTTGATGACCACTTTATTATTATTGCTATTTTTAATAATGGTAATACTTTATATATATATATATATATATATATATATATATAT
>NC_068989.1:59122772-59130943 GCF_001194135.2 Octopus bimaculoides
TATATATATATATATATATATACTTATGCATACATACATGCATATATATACACACACACACACACATACAAACATACATACATACATACATACATACATACATACATACATACATATATGCATACATATATACATACATACATATGTAAAATTAATAGTAGTCACAAAAGTGACAGAGTACTGACTAGCACTGCTTTTGCTAAAGAAAATAGTTAAAATAACTCAAAATCTACAAGACAGTGAGCTTGTGGTTTTTGAGTTATTTTAACTCTTATCTTTAGCAAAATCGGTGCTAGTCAGTACTCTCTGTCACTTTTCTGACCGTTATTAGTATTGCTTTTAGGTTCTAATTGCTAATAAGCTACACTTTTTAATTAGTTACATATATATGTATCCGTACTTGTATTTCTTCTCTTTTCTCAGTTATGAGCATATTTTACAAAGTATAGCATTTAGTTAATCAGGTAATTTTAAAAAGGAACCTAAATTTGTACTGAATTCTGTGTATGTGTCTGTCTGTCTGTCTGTCTATCAATCTATCTATCTATCTATCTATCTATCTATATATCTATCTATCTATCTATCTATCTATCTTTCTTTCTTTCTTTCTTTCTTTCTTTCTGTCTGTCTGTTTGTCTGTCTGTCTGTCTGTCTGTCTGTCTGTTTCTCTCTCTCTCTCTCTCTCTCTCTCTATCTATTTATCTATTTGTATAGGTTTCTCTCTATATACACGCATATACATATATATATGTATGTATATATATGAGTATATGTATATGTGTGCCCATATAGTTGTATATATATTTATTGATTGTCACAGAATTATTAAAGTATTTCTGTACATTAAGAAAAATATCTAATCTAGACAAATTTATTTGTGTGATATTTGGAATGTAATGATGAAAAAAATTTAATACAGTCTATTAAATGCGCGCACAAAAAATAAGGTTTTGAACCTGATCTCTAAAAAAACACAAGGCTGGAATATTTTTTTAATGTAATATTAAAAGTGATATATTATTGAGATATTTTAGATATCTCAACTAACATTTTACTATTTCTATCTGAAAATAAAAATAAAATATCTGCTGTAATCGGTTAATAACTGGTCGAGTTCTGCTTTGCTGTTTTACCAACAATTGGTGTATATAAACTGTTGAGCCGAAAACAACTTGGTTTGTACACTATTTGTATATTGGAGATACGTTTGGATGATTAACTCACGGATAAATTAGTCCTTTCATTTCCGGAGTTGAGAACTACATATTTCACACTTTCATTACTCTTCTCCTGCCGACTAAGAATATTTCAACTAATATTTAGTTTCTAAGACTCATATTTCAAATATATCAATCAGAAGTTGGCACCTACATTGAAACATTAAAACTATTATTTAGGAAAAGTGTAAAGAATATTTTTTCAGCTTAAATGATTGCACATTAATTCCAAAATTAAATACCCTTCGTGTTATATAAAATTTATACATAATATATTTGATGTAATGCTTTATTTAATTCGGTTCTGATTAGCATAAAAGTGAGGATTAGATAAAAGATTAGTTATATGTTTATTTTGAAATTTCATCTTTTTGTTTGAACAAGAAATTACCTCTAGTAAAGCTTCGATTCATAGCAAAAGAATCCATAAAATATAAGTTGCATAACAAGATCTCTTTTCGAATATTAAAATAGTGTAGTATGTAAATATCTCAAATAAATTAATCTGGTCCCTTTCATCTTTGAAAAGCAGAATCATTTTCCCTTCTATTTTCTACTCAACTAACAGAACACACGTTTAGATTTAAGTCTTCGTCGCCCCCTGCACACAAACATAAGCCAATTTTGTTCAATAAAAATACTGAAACAAAAGTTAAGTATGTTTATACGTTTCATCTTTTAAACCCCAAGGGGTTTCTGCTGAAACAACTGAAGGGAGAGCAGAATTGTCTGTGAGGGTGCACATCTTGATCTTCTTTCTGTCATTGCAGGCGTTAGCTTCGATAAAAATGCTTCAAACAAAGATTTCCATTATGTGACATAAATCACAGCACCAAAAAATAAAATTAAAAAGCAAATTAATTGTTTAAAGCGATGATAAGCGCTTGAGATCCAAGAAAGGAACCTCCCATAACACATTGCATTTGATGGAAAGAATAGAGCTTCTTGAGTAATAAGGCGTGATGTGCTGTCACTCATCTAAAAAGCGACATTGATGGAGTCTTTTGAAATCCCATTGTAAAACTTTAATTGGAATTAAATTTCTATTAGAGACGAAGTGGGTTTCTTGCAAGTGTCAAAGCCCTCAACAAGATTTTGCTCAGCATTCTATAATCTGAAGTTTTGACGAATTTCCGAAACAATAACTATTGTTTTTATTTGTTTGCTATTTTTTTTTCTTATTTTATTTCTAAATTATTATTGATATAATGAACATTTTGTTGACTGAGCAAAATATATGAAAAAGGTTAACTTAATCAGATTTGATAAATGTAAAGTAAACAAAGCTGAATGAGTAAATATTTAGAAACGCATATAATTTCTGAACACATCTTTGTAATTAATAACAATAAAATTGCGTAAAACTTTGAAAAAATATTATGAAATAACTGTATGTAGTTAGGTAAACAGCTATTACAAAATTCAAATAAGCAAACAAGTTATTAGAAAAATATTTAGTGAATAATAAGTATCTATGTTCTACATAGCATCAATGTTTAAACCATAAAATTAAATTGAGCTTCAGTATTCATCAAGGTAAAGTTAAATTTAGCCTCACTATTAGTCTAGATATAATAACGGGAAAATGTTTTGAACATAGTTTGGATATGCATAATATAGTTATGAACGTGTTTTAATCGCGTAATAAAGTATTCATTTCTAGTAACCTCTCATATCGTTAGTGTATGAGCGTTATATGCATACAAAAATAGTCATATATATTCACGCACACACACACATACACACACACACACATACACACACACACACACACATATACACACACCCATACACACACACATACACACACAGAGGCATGTATTGACATACACACACAACTATTGTGTTTGGATGTGTGTGCTTGTATGTGTGAGTGTGTGTTTGTAGTGATATATTTTCATCTTATCTTAATATTATCTTCTTTGTCCGCTCATTCCTCGGAGGGTTATGGAGGCAGAGTTCTCAAGCATGCCTTCCATCGGGTTCTGTTAGAAACTACCGTCTCCAACTGATCAGGCTGTATACTCAAGCGAGACCAACTAAACTCATGGATGTTATCAAGCCATCGTGTTTGCAGTCTGCCCTTGAATCTCCTGTCGGTTGGTTTTTGTCCGCAAAACCTGTCCGATGATTCTTTCCAGAGATATTTTTACCACATGTCCATAGTATGGGAGTCGTGGTCTCTGAATTTGAAAACGTGGTGGCTCTAAGTGGAGCGTCTCTGTGGTCTCCGAGCATTGCACTCTATTGAGTAACGCTACTTCAAAGATTCTTCGGAGGAATCCCATCTCGGCTGCTTGTATTCGCGATCGTATTCTTGCGGTCACTACCCAGATTCATGACCATAGTTATGGATAGACACGAACTCCGAACTGAAGATTACTAGTTTGGTTTCTGCACCTACTTCCCTTCTTCTGATGACTGAATGCATTAATACATCAGCTCCAGCAATTCTTGCATTTAACTCAGGCTGTCGCCTTCAATCACTCGGGAAAACAACCAAGACACTTGAACTTCTCCACGTTCTTCAGCGGAACTCTGCTCACACGTAGAATGTGTAAGCTTCATTGAGAGGACGAGTGTCTCAGTCTTCGCAACACTGATTTTCATTCCTGCCGAGCAGCACTCAGCAGCAAACATATCAAGTGCATCTTGGAATTCACCTTCCGACAAGTCGAGCAGTACCATGTCTGATCCTACACCCGCTGGTCTCGTTATGCTTCCAGCCTGGTTGCGCATGTCAGTCCTGTCTACGAAAATTATGAACAGAATAGGTGACAGTATACGCGCCCTTGGTGGAGTCCAACATCCACATTAAATGGCTTCGACTTAGCACCTTTTATCCGAACACAAATACTAGGGCATTTGTTTAGGGATTTTAAGGCAACAAGAAGCTGTCCATCGATCCAATATTCCTGCAAAATCTTCCACCACATACTTTTCGTATGCCTTTTTGAGTTCTACGAAACTAGCATACACCTCTTAGCCGTATTCCTACAATTTCCCGAAGAACTGTCGCAGTACTATTATTTAGTCGGCTGTGATGCGACCGCGTCAAAAACCACAGTGTTCGTTAGTTACCGTGGAACCAACAATATCCCTACATCTCTTTGCCAGACGTCCAGCATAGACTTTACCGAGGAGGCTCAATGGGAGATTACTTTATAATTAGAGTAATTCCTCTTTTCCTCCTTTTTGAAAATTGGGATTATCACTCCTGATTGCCACTGCTCAGGTACCCTCCCAAGGATCCAGGCCAACTTGTACAAACATATCAGCCAGAAAATATCATCGCTATTTAATGACTTGAACATCTCGGGTTGAATTTCATCCTTTCCAGAAGTCTTGCCACATTTGAGCTCTTTAATTGCTCTTGTAACCTCGGTTGTAGCTGGGTTTAGGAGATCAGCAAAGTATTCTCTCCACCTCGCAAGGATGCACCTCTCTTCAGAGAGAAGAACTCCAGACGAGTTCCTGAAAGCAGGCGTGGAGGGGGATTTCTTACTACGAAGTCAGCAGATGGTCTGCCATAATACTTTACTTGCTCATCTAAAGATTGATTTCAGCTTAACTTCAAAGTCCTTCCATGTCTTAACTTTGTATACCTTTACTGTCTTTCTCTCTCCCCTACCCTCTCTCTCATTATCTCTCTCTTTATATATATATATATACATGTATATATATATATATATTTATGTATATTAATATAAATATAGACAATATATATATGTGTGTATATGTAAATATATATGTGTGTGTGTGCGCGATTGTGTGTGTGCACGTTTGTGTGTGTGCGCGCGTTTGTGTGTGTGTGCATGTGTGTGTGTATGTGTGTGTGTGTGTGTGTGTGAGAGAGAGAGAGAGAGCGAGAGAGAGAGAGAGAGCGAGAGAGAGAGAGAGAGAGAGAACGTCATGCCTACGGGCCGGATGCGGGAGCATGCTCATGATTGATATAATGCCAATCGATCAGAGGTCTTTTTCTGATTCCAGTCTAGGGTATCTATATATGTAACAGTTACATCATTATTTCAGATATGAGAGCATTACTTCATTGTGGGCCTCGCTCAAGCTTTCTAGATTATCAGTAATAATTAGGGGTAGAATAATTAGAAGGTACAATATTTGAGATGCAGTCATAGCTATGATCAGAATACGTTTTCATGAGAACAGATCCTTTGATGATAATGATACCTTACGTATGGAGCGACCGCGTGAGTTCTAAATGATGTTTAAAGTGATGGAGGATGTGGAGTTATCTTTTTTATATGAGCCTGAGTGTTTTGCTGTTGAAAGAAACAAGATTCGCATGGCTCCAGTACAGTATGATCTTATGGTCTGTCTATAGAACCAGTGTAAGTTTGGCGTGTGGTGTCTGGTTATCATGGTTTGGGAAGGTTACGATAGAATGAAGGATCACACCATCTTCATCAGTGTGAGGGGGTAGACAGAACCGAAACTCGCGGCACTCCGAAGTTGATAGGGTCGGGCACACACTACGAGAGTGAGATCTGATGAGAATTTATTGATCCTCAAGATTAGAGACGGACAGAGCTCATTGGCAGGAAGATTAGGCGCTAGATACCGTTTAATGCTTTACTGATATACTGATGCCGAACGATACATTATTGCTTTCATTGTATCTCTATAACAGAGCCCACTGGTAGGTGACGAAGGAGAGTAGGTGTCCAGTGAATGTGACTTTATGCAAGTGGTATTGGTAGTCATTAAAGAGGGAGTGAGAGTGAGAGAGACAGAAACAGGGAGTGAGAGTGAGAGAGACAGAAACAGGGAGTGAGAGAGAGAGACAAAGAGAGAGAAAGTGAGAGTAGAGACAAAGAGAGTGAGGGAATGAGAAATGCTGGGTGAGATCATTGTTAATGTCTCTCTCGTATGAGATATTTCAAATGAGTGCAATAGCTGCGATAGAACATCTTCTACTGCATCCATGTCAATCTTGCTTCTTTCAGCACCATAAAATCTCAAACATATCAAGAAAATATCTTTGCACTTTTACTTACATTTCGAATATGAACAGCACTCACTTGGAGCCTTCACAGTCGCTTCCAATGTTGGGCCTCAGTATTCCTTGAGAATGGGACACACAGTACGATGTTTCCATAGATCAGGGTATGTTCATTTAGAGGGTGAGGATTGAAGAGTTCGGTGAGTAAAAGAGCACATTCTGGGGGTCAATGTTTGAGAAAGGTCATTGTCTAGGCTGGTGTGTCCGTTAAAAGCAACCGCAGTAATTTCCGCACTTGTCTTGTGTGTATGCGATATGGGGGAACATGGTGAGGATAGGGAAGAAGATATATTTTGAGAAGAATTGCTAAGTGCATGTAGTGTGAAGTTGAATGCAGAGGGGGCAGTGAAGGTTGAGACTTATTTGCAGACAGAACAATCGTTGTTGAGAAGTGAAGGAAAAGAAGACTCTCCGAAATTGGTGGAGATCACTTATGGCAACTGACCAAAAGGATTTGTTGTCGTTTGGGTTACGTGATAGCTTTAGGGCTGTGCCAAGAATGAAACCTTCACCTATGATTCAAAGAGGACTTGCAAGGGTTACGTTGTTGGGTAAATTTAGGGGATTGGATAACTTTCTCCAGGCGCTATTTTTTTCATTTTGCAGTGTGGCTCCATTGAGGGTCTGAAGTTTTTTTTTATGGGAAGTAACATACGCAAAAGGACATCTTCAGTTATTGATGAAGTTGTTTCTGATGGGTCGTGGCTGCTCGGGATAATCAGCATAAATCTATGGGAGCTCCGACCAGCTACAGAGTCCAAGTAATATGTATTTTAGACTAGGCAACTGTAACTTGTAACACTAGGCATTTTATTTCTCATTCATTACTGAATCGTGTCTCGGGTTATCATTCTGACAGTGAGTTTAATTCTAGGTTACGTCACACAACAATAGATTGTTTAACAAAAGCTAACAACTCTGTATACACTAACTGACTGAAAATATTGCAGATTGAACAAATCCACATAATAAAACATAATGTCATGTTCAGCTTCCTTTGCAACGAAATAGTATTTGATGCTGTTTTCTTGATAAATCCATCTTGTCACAGTGGTTTAACTTTTCATTGTTGTCGAGAAGATAACATATATTACTCTCTGAATCATGATCAATAAGGAAATAAGAGGAAGGAAATATTGAAATTAAAGTTTACCAAATGAATTATTTGATGGTTGTTATTGTATTAAAACGTTCATCTCCTTTCTTTAACATATTTCGTGCCTTTCATACATATTTCTCACAACACTTATATACAACTCACTGGCTTCATGGCGGTTAGACCGCAGGCAATAGTAAAATGAATTAAAATAAAAAAGAAATAAAACGTCACGTTTAGCAGACATTTGTATAACGGTGCACGCTCAGTTCACTCCCGTTCCGAGATTCACTTTATAACTTTCAATGTTCTCTTCATATAAACAAAATATTTCTTTGATTTTCCTATTACCGTTGTTGGACGTAATTATTTTTTATTAGATAGCGGAAGGATCTAGTTGTAGTTGACTCATTACCATCACCATTGTGTTCAGTGATGCAAACCAATTAGTGCCGTAATGCTGCCAACATGTGCACGTGTTTTCTTCAGAAGCCACGCGATAAAAATCTCTTTCACATATTTATTTGCGGTAAACCACAAAGACTGAAGAATCGCCTACTTCCGCCAATCATGTCTTTTAAAGGGGTGGCTCAACAATAAATTAGAACTTCTCATTAAGATGTTTTACACTCTTATAAATAAACATACATCTTGCATTATTAAAGGTATTCAGTTTAAATATATATTATTTTGTTTTTGTGTGAATACCTATCAGCGTATGTTTATAATACACGCATACACACGTGTGTATATGTACACACACACACAAACACACACATATCTATACGCATATAGACATTATGCATATATATATATTATGCATATATATATATAT
>NC_068989.1:59131033-59132124 GCF_001194135.2 Octopus bimaculoides
TATATATATTATTTAAAAGACTTCCAACTCTGTTTTTTATGTTTTATTTAGATTCTTATAAAATTAATGTGGGATATAGAATATGGAATATATAATATAAATAGTAAAATGAAATGAAGTATTGAATGTCTTATTGAATACATGAAATATTGAGTATTAAATATAGAGTATTAAATATATAAGGACTAGTATACTTTCCTGCCTCATGGCATTCATCAAGGTCCCGTCTGATCTATCTATCTATCTATCTATCTATCTATCTATCTATCTATCTATCTATTTATCTACATGTATATATGTACACGCACACACACACAAATCCAGGTTAGTCAAGTCTGGGGAACATGAAGGCCGTTCAAAGTAGGCCTCACACATGGTATTAGCAAGATGAAGCAACTGCTCATACCTCAAGAGAAACAATACAGTTGCTACGGCAGTGCTTTGGAGGGAGTAATATCCCACCACGGCAATGTCAACTGACTTTCATATTCCCCAGACTTAACTAGCCCGGATTTTTTCTTGTGGGGATACCTGAAAGAGAGGGTTTATATCAACAAACTATAGGCCCTAATGCAACTGAGGGAGAACATCAATAGAGAAATCAGAGAAGTGGGGTCTGAAACTCTTGAGAGTGTTATGGTGCAAGTTTTGGAGAGAGCACGGGCGTGCGAAGCCGAAAATGGCTGCCATTTAAGTGGTGTCATTTTCCATATGTGATGTAATGATGTTGCAAAATTTGACTCGTGCATATTAATTTCCATTATGTCCTTTATACTGTATCAAAATATCATGCATTTATTTGTAAAGTTAAGGAAGCTATTAAAAATTGAAACCCATCAACAATGAATGGCATTTAAGATAGAGCAGCGAACGAATTGATATAAAGTCATAGTTCAATTCTCTACTTCTGAAAAGGTTTTCATCTTTCTAGGTTTGATAAAGTATTTCTAGTAATGGCACAACTAGTAAAAAACACCCAAATCAATATAATCAAATATACCCTACCCAACACCATAAAAAATGATGGAATTGTGTATATGGTACAAATCTTTTTGTTCTTCTGTATTATAATTTGGCTTTTTTTTTTCTTT
>NC_068989.1:59132890-59139209 GCF_001194135.2 Octopus bimaculoides
CGGCAAGAACAGCATCATACACATAGTGCTATCATTATGTCTTAAGCAGGTCTGGATTAAGACCCTTACAAGCCCTAAGCACACAAAGGATTCGGGTTCTTCTATATATATATATAAAATTCAAAATATAATAATAAACTATACAGTAAATCTTTATTTTTCAAAACGAAAGAAAATTAACAGTAAGATGGAAAATAATGTATTTTTGTATACTTTTACTTTATTTATATTTGAAACATTTTCTCAACCATTTTTTTAATTACAACACATCTGCTTCTATACTCTGTGGAGGTAGGGCATCATGAATATTACTTTAGCAAGTTTAAAGTGATTCTTTTTGTGCCGTAAACCATTTACCATTTCTGTGGTGCCCTCTCCACCATTCCCTCGATGCTCTAAGTTCTTAATGGTTACTCCAGCGCTGATTGAAAGCTGTTACTATATACCAATTATATCTAGTTCCAACAGAATAGAGTCGAAATGCAAATCGCCCTGGCCAACTTACTTGAGGCATATTACTCTAGACCAGCTTTTCTCCAGATAAGTCCAATCTCAAGTTAATTCCAGTTAAACCATTCTGCTACTCAACTCGTGTTGCAACATTGAAAGTCCATTGAAGAAAGCACATAACAAATATTACATTTGATATTTCCTACAGTTGTTGTTGCTCTGTTGGTGTAAGAACTTTTGGAAAAGACTAAGGGAATAGTATTCATAGTATATATAAAACCTAATGCAATTGTTGTATTATAAAGTTTGAAATACGTTGATGGAAAATAAAACAGGAGGTATTACATAGTGGATGGGCTTTTTATAATTAGAACTACGATGCCAGAGAAAGGCATGTACATCACACTATCTCATTTCATTAACCTTGTCAAAATAAAACCCTTGATAGAAGTAAAAAAGATATAATGAGGAGCTGTGTTCCTTTTCAAACATCGTTGAGCAAGTTTCCTAGATGACTAAAGTACGCTGAAAATGAATGTTTTGCCCTTGCACTGTAGAGCCCCTGTAGCAACTACGACATCATTCTAAATTTAATTTTAAACCATTTTTTTTTGTAATAGTTTAACAGAAGAAACGTGACATAATTGATTTATTCACCAGTTTAAGCGTCTTATTCATGAAGTGTTAACAAGATATCAAATGATAGCAACATATATTGATGGTTTATGTACACCACTAGATTGCAATATATATCAAGGATAACTCGATGACTTCGCTGTAATAATTGTATCTTATAATTAATGATAACTAAATCATCTAGTTATAATAATTATAGCTTATTTCGAACTCAATAATCTAGTAGTAATAATTATATCACTAATTATACCGTGTAACAAATTTTTTTTCTTCTATAGGCAGTATTATTTTCTATTTGATTCTATCTAGAAATCAAAAGAAATGACTAGTAATCCCTTCAAAGTTTTGCTTTTGTGACCTGGACATCAATGTTTTGAAACTAAATTATGTTCCATTACATTTCAGATAGATTCAGCACTGAGTTGCTTACGCAGAAATATCGCTACAGTAAATATTCTGCTCAAAATCACAGATTTGCTTGTCAGTTGATTGACTATAACCACTTGAACATTTCCCTTAGAGGCTGACAAAATGTGCATCTCCAATCATGAGCAGGTGTAGTGGGGGAGCATCTCAGCCATGTGTTAATTCTTCGGGGTTTGAATAAATGTAACAAAAGCAAAGTTTGAAGGAAATATTAGCCATTTTCATACATCCTGGCGGTAACCAAACAGGAAATAACAGTTACTACCCAAGGGCAAAATTCGTGTTACACAGTGTTATTAGCTTAATTATTTTGTAAGGAAGTGTACGGTATTAATGATAACTAAATCGTCAAATTATAATAGAAAATATTTTGTTAGTGATAAATGAGTCATTTACTAATTATAACAGTTTTATTAATAACACAATCATCAAGCTATAATTAGTCTCTTATCAATTAATCAATTACCTAGTCGTGATAAATTATATCGTATTAATGGTAACTCAATCACCTAACCATAATAATTATATCTTATTAGTAAAATAAAACACCGCGAATTAAATGAATCGTTTGAGTGGTGACTAAATGACTTATGGTATTTTGTTTCAGCTCTTTAACTTTGAAATCAGATTCTACCTGTTATATTTCCGGGGTGGAAATAATATTTCTATGATGGTGGATTGGTGGTATTGCTAGAGCGGTCACACAAAATTGTTGATGAAGCTCGTTCCAGTTCTTTGCGTTTTATATGCCCAGATATACGCAAAGAAATTGTGTGCATGTCTAGCTGATAGGATGTTGTCATGTAAAACATTCCTGAAGAAAGGTATTGTATTCTCCGAAGAAAATTACGTAACGATCATGTAGTATTTGTCAGGAAAGTTACCAAGAGCCGTTCGTCGGCCTACTGGCATAAGAAAGGAAGGTAAGAACATGTATTGATACTAATAGTCAAATGCATCATTTCAAGTGCAATATATGTGTAAAAGCATTGCTGTAAAATTAATAAGTTTGACGGTTCTTGGTCTGATATCTCTTCGCGGTTACTTGGACAAGAGTTAACCTCTACTCGACCAATGCTTTTAAAGTGGAAATTGGTTGAAAGAAATTGCACAGAAGCCAGTCGTATATTACTCACACACACACACGCGCGCACGCAGCACGCACGCACGCACGCACGCACGCAGCACGCACGCACGCACGCACGCACGCACGCACGCACGCACACACTAATGTATGTGTGTGTGTGTTTATCATTCGCTGTTGTATATCAGCGAAGCATTGTTATAATCCTTACATTGTTGGATTGTTATAACGCCCACTTGAGACACGACTATCTCAGTAATGACACAACTATCTCAGTAATGACACGACTATCTCAGTAATGACACAACTATCTCTGACTACCTACTACGTACTCTGGTACTTTTTACTCGATACATCATTTTACCTATGCATTTGGTAATTACTCCATCTTCCCAACTCTGCTTTCCATTCTTGTATGACCTCATATACACCTTTTCACCGACTTTAAAGAATCTTGCTATGTCTTCCCTGGCACTTTTTTCTTTTCTTGTTAAGTAGCAATTTATCAAAGACTGATTTTACTTTCCTTGCAAGCATCAGCTCCGCTGGTGAGTTACCTGCTGGTGTATTCGGATTTGGTGTCACACGGTACACTCTTAAAAATTGTTGTAAAGCTACCTCATCCATGACTTCCTTATTCGATTTTCTTAGGACTCTTTTGAAGGTATCGACAAAGCGTTCTGCCATTCCATTAGATCTGGGATGGTATGGCGCCGTAGTTATATGTTCTACCGCGAACGTTTCACAATTTTGTTTTAATTCGCTAGATACAAATTGTGTTCCATTGTCAGATATTATCTTGTCTGGGTTACCAAATCTTGCAAACAATTCGTGTAAAAAATTTATCACAGTTGAGGAGGTTGGTTTTTAACACTTGCAACTACCACTAAGTAGTATGAAGGATTTAAAGGACCAGCGAAATCGATGTGTAGTTTAGACCACGGAACATCTACTTTTGAACTATGTTTACTTTTATCGTGGGAAACTTTTCATTTCATTTTGGCTTACATAAAGGTGTTCCACTCTGTTTTACTGCAATTTTTTGTTTCAGTTCCTCGGCCGCATTCGAACCTTCGACTGAACTGACTATATTTCCATACAAAACACTTTTAAGCGTATTCCATACTTTGAATAGTTCCATCCACTCTGTGCCGAATAGACTAAATGAACTTTTTAATACATATAACTTCGCCTTTTTCGTTTGACCTCGAAATGTTACATTACATACGCATTCACCGGAAAAATATAATCTTTTTCCCGTAACACCATGTCCTACCTCTTTAGATTTAACTAATTTCGGCTTACTGATATATTTCCAAGTTTTTTCGTTTATAATGATGATATCACTAAATATGTCCAATTGTATTTTAACACATGTATTTTTGATTTTCACCTTCATGAATTTCCTCATCGTTATATTACCACTTTCTTCCGATGACACTATTTATTCTTTTTCCTTTGTTCTGACGTTTTGTCATCTTCGTTCTACAGTGCGTTTTATATGTTCTATATTTCCACAAAGAAAGCACTCCGCTTTTTTAATTGGATAACTTTTCCTCGGCTGAATACCTCTACATGGAAAACATGGGATTATTCCCTGATTTTTGTCGCGTTTTGTAGGAAACACTTTATCTCTGTTCTAAATATTTCGCACTTGCTTTACTTGGAAACACTCTTTACGTTCAATTTCCTCTCTGTCGTGTCTTAATTTGACTATCCTTTCACATTCTTCTGACACTTACTTGTAGGGTTACATCTTGATTTTGTTCCAACTTCCTTTTCGGCAGTAAATCCCAGTGTAAAACTCAGCTTAAACTTCTTGCATTCCCTGTTTAGTTTACCAGCATACGTGATGTAGTCTTTGCCGTTGCTTTTCTCTATGTTCAGACACTTCCAGCGTGTGTTGAACAATGGGCTTTTTTCACTGAAAATCGTTCACAATATGTCTATTGTGTCATTAAAGTTTACATCCGAAAGTTTTCTTGGGAGTACATAATTACCGTACCGTTCATGTTCTGTTGCCGCCAGTTTTCTCAAGATTGAGCGCGTTTTCATCATGTTGTCCCAAAATAAAGAATAAAACGCCTTGATATAATACATCTAATTAAAGTTGTCATCATATTTGAAATATGGTAATACGGGTTTAGATATCGATTATATTGCAGTAAATTATTGGAAAACGTACATTTATAGAAGCTTAAAAAAAGATTTTAAAATGGCAAAAGTATATTTAAATTATGGTGACGATATGACGATATATCTTACGAATTTTAGTAAGCAGCTATTAGGGTAATCATTTGATACTTTAAAAGGATATGAATAACTCAAGGCACCCCCTTACGAATTAGAACAATATGAGGGTATGCTGAAAAATTCCAGGCTTTAAGGGTCTCGCGAAAAGCCTGGTTAGAGGTCCAACCTCCTGAGTTCTTTTACAGAGCTTAGAAAAACTGAAGAACCGCTGCACTAAGCGTGTGAATTTAAGAAGGAATATGTTGAATATAATTAACTGATCCGCCTGTATTTTCTTTTACCCTACACCAGGAACTTTTCAGTATCCATTTGTACTTCTAAATATTGATAACACAACGTTGAATATTAAATTAATTACTGCAACTTTAGATCCGAAAACTGTTTTACAAATATGAAAGATTATTTAAAAGTGAAATGTGTATCTTAGAAATAATATAGTCTCAATATTTTTATGCCCCCTCTAAAGAATAGTAAATATACTGCTTAAAACTTATATGTCTTGTGACATTAACTAGTCTGTTTAATGAAGATCATAATAATGGTAATAATTAATACAAGCAATTATATTGTTGAATTACCCATTCAAAATATAACAATATATACGAATAAATAAAGAGAAAAAATGCGAATGAAGAAAAGGAATAGTCTTATCTATAATTAAATGATAAATACAGCAGCAACAGAATTAATTAATAACGATATTAATGATTTTTATAAGTTATAACAGTAAGAAGCAAGATAGAAAACAATGTAGAAGAAAAATATAAAAATATACAGAACAATAAATATATATAAAAAAATAACAATGTTGTATAACGGTTACATTCGACAATTGTTGTTGGTTTTGTATAGAGACTATGTCCATCGTATTTTACCGAGAGGACTGACGTGAAAGTATAATAGAAGCGGAAAGGAGGTGGAGTTTATAATTACTGCAGAATGGCTGCTGGAAAAGCAGGAGGAGTTTGTATCTAATTGATGTTGCTGCTGAAACGAGATGAAATTTGTGTCTGGTGCAGTAAAAACCGTAAGCTGTTGATGACACTCGCAGAGGAGTGACTCGCAGGTAGTCAGTTGCAGCAAACTCCTACTATATGATAACGCTGACAAAGAGTAGGAGATAAAAAGAATGGAGAAACACTCGGAATTACATGGAACATTTTGTATTTTCAATACTGGAGAAAGGCGTAGCTTAGATTATTAATTCCTCATGGTGCAGTCATAGAAGGTGGAGCTAATAATTTATAATAGAACTGGCCTATTGGACCTTGAATATATATCGGTGTATGTCATACGAGGTTATGAAGTGAGAGTATATTTATCGCAACTTTCACCTACTCATGGATATTCATTTATTATCTTAAAAGGCATAATTCAATGACCTTTGATATGTATGCATGTATGTATATATGTATGCATGCATGTATGTATGTATGTATGTATATATCTATCTATATGTATATATATATA
>NC_068989.1:59139543-59140095 GCF_001194135.2 Octopus bimaculoides
CTCTCTCTCTCCCTCTCTCTCTTTATATATATATATATGGCATTAAGAAGGGCATACAGCCACAGAAACCACACCAAATCAGACTGGAACCTGGTGTAGCTCTCCAGCTTAACAGTCCCCATCAAACTGTCTCACCCATGCCAGCATGGAAAGCGGACGTTAAATGATGATGATGATGATGACATATATATATATATATAGATAGATAGATAGACACACACAGATACATACATACATACATGCATACATACATATATACATACATACATACACACACACATACATACATACATATATATATATGTCAGCCATTGTTATGATCGGCCATTATTATGATTGACCGTTGACTGAACACTATTCAATTTTTTTTCTCCGTGTTTTTCTCCTTGTCTCCGTATTCTTTCTGTTGAAGAGCATAGCTCGAAACGTCAAAGACTTTCCGTATTCCCGAGCGTCATACTAATATATACTTTTGTTATTTATACCACCTGTCCTCGTCTGTTGTTATTATTTGTATATTCTCCCATATATATATATATATATATATATATA
>NC_068989.1:59141253-59142060 GCF_001194135.2 Octopus bimaculoides
ATATATATATATATATATATATATATATATAAATATATATATATACATTTCTGCGTTCGGAAAAAAATATCATCGCATTTGTATCGTACAATACACCTTTCGACGCTTCTAAGAAAGAACAAATAATTGTTTGTTTTATATTTATACACACACATATCCCTCTCTCTCTGTCTACCCCTTTCTACATTAGTCTCATGTAAATACAATATTTATAAGAAGTGATTCGCTATGTGCATGCAACTTAGGTAAACTCTGCATGCATTTCCTTTCTGCAGGACATACCAAACACACACACGTATGCTCACACGCAATCAGACACACTCGCACGCGCACACACTCACACATACACACGCATGCACAGACGCAAGCAGACATATATATTTATAAATGAATGTACTTATAAATATGTATGCGTGTGTGTATTTGATGTACGTATATATATATATATTTTATTATCTGTATTTATTTTCTCTAAGTTAATAATTAACTCGGACAAAATAAATTTATTAATAGATACCAGGGTAGCAAAGATCACAAAATGACTGTGATGTAACTCCTGTTTATGAGGTAGAAACTCCTTGTTATTTTGGGTACTTGAGTATATATAAATTTAGTAAATAGAGTAAAACGCATATGTTAAATGAATTCTTTTATTTCCAATTCATTTAACATATGCGTTTTACTCCATTTACTAAATTTATATATATATATATATATATAGCCCACAAACGAACTGCAAAACCAGAAATGTGGTCTATAGTATAAGATGTACAGAGGGACGATGCAGAAATAAGACAATGACATATG
>NC_068989.1:59142634-59147565 GCF_001194135.2 Octopus bimaculoides
CACAGACACATTGAAGGACACGCATGCGTAGACACATACAATAGGAATACAAAATACAAAATGACTGATAGTTAGCAAGGTGAGACACAAATAAGAAAGAAGGAAACAAAGGACCACTGATGAGGTCACAGAAGTGTGACGAAAGAACTCTGGCCGAAATAAGATTAAGATTAATGTAATATAAAGCTGAAGCAAATTAACACCAAATATACAGTGCGTGTGTTTTTATTGGCTAAACTGGCAATATGACCATCCCCAAGTACAACAACATATATATATATATATATATATATATATGCATACACGCACACACAACAAAGTCTTAATAAAATGATATGTCTAGGATACTGTGGTGCATTTGCAACACACACAAGCCAAGGTCCTTAAAATGAGAGTGTTGATTTACGAAAAACATCTTCGCTTTGAGAGATGGTAATGAAACACCTAGCGGCATTCGCATTAACAGGAAACTGATTGCTAAACGTCTTCTGATTATTTCTTCTTTGCATTGAGATCGGTTGCAAGTGTTGCTAGGTGTTTGTGTACTTTCTAACGAAGAGAAGATGCTTCAATAAATAGAGAATTCATCGTATATGTTATTTACTACACCTTTCTTCGTCTTTGCCGTCCTAATTCCTATCACTGTCCTTTTCGGGTTATTTCTTTTAGCTCATTTTTTAGTTTTATAGATATACTTAAAGCAAGTAGTGAACTGTCAGAAAGCTGGTTCAATGAAGATACTATAATTTCCTGATGACACATAGAGTACCCTTAAAAGAAGGCATAAGGTTCAGAAATTCCTAAGTCCCTCTCACATAAGTGTCAGGCTTTCTGCCTTGCAGGACATACGAATCTATATTATATTTTTCAAGATACTAAACTAATTTTATAATTTGTGTAAGCTAAATAACATTTTTTTCGAATATTTAATACATTTTTTGACGGGGTACAAATGCATAGATTTCCTGTTAAGGAGTATTAAAAATCAAATTTCAACTATTTCTAACTCTGTAAAGATAAAGGTACATATATATATATGTATACGACGGGCTTCTTTCCGTTTCTGTCTACCAAATCCACTCACAAAGCTTTGGTCGGCTCGAGTTTATAATAGAAGACACTTGCCCAAGGTGCCACGCATTGGGACTGAACCCGGAACCATGTGGTTAGGAAGGGAGCTTCTTACACCACACAGACACTCCTGCGCCTATGTATATGTATATATATATATACATATACATACATACATACATACATATATATATATATATATATAAACATAATTAAGGGATCAGCAACAGTTGCTATATATATATATATATATATATATATATATATATAAATACAGTTTGGGCCAAAATTCATTCACAAAATAAGTTCAATGCACTCCAGAATTGTCAAAGACATGCTTCAATTATTCTAAAGTTGAATTAAATAAAAAAAAATAATGATGAATATACGCATACTTGTACATGATAAACAAAATGTATAATAATAGCGTAATATAAATAACACGTCAAATATTTTGGTGCGTGAATTTTGTCCCACCCTGTATATATATTTATTGCACACACACATGAAATGTTGATGGAACATATCCATCAAAACCGTTTGTAAGTTCATGCATAACAGGTCGGATATTGCAGTTTGAGAGAGAAAAGAAAAACATGTCCTGTCAGATCTGAATGTCTCTTTGAAAATCAAAGAAAAAGAGAATATTACGGGCATCTGCTTCGAAACCTTCAGTTTCATACTCAGATTATAAACTCACGTTTATACCAATAATAATCAGTGCACTTGGCTTTGTTAGCAAATGTCTAAGTGAAAATCTGGAAAACCTTGGGTTTTCAGGAAAAAGAAATCAACCAGCTAACCCTCACATTACAATCTGGAAGCGGAACAATCAGAATATAAATGAATTTTCTCGAATCCAAAATGTGAATTTGTTTTATTTATTATATTCTAATGATGAAGCTATGTATCTTTGTTAAAGCTCCTTCCTTATAGGAAGATATCAAATAATTAAAAGTAGAAGAGAACATACATGCACACATACATACATACATACATACATACATACATACATACATGCATGCATACATACATACATGTAGATCAGCCCTTAACGCTTCTAATTCTTACTGTTGCCTTCATTACAGAAAATAGTTTAGTAGTAATTGTTAGCAAGTGCTTGGGTGCAATGATGACATCACAAACATGACATCGCATTTATGACGTCAGACTGAAACAAATAAAAGAATATGTATATGTATGTATATATTTCTTTTATTTCTTTTACTTATTACAGTCATTTGACTGCGGCTATGCTGGAGCACCGCCTTTAATCGAACAAATCGACCACAGGATTTATTCTTTGTAAGCCTATTACTTATTCTATCGGTCTCTTTTTTCTAACCGCTTACTTATGGGGACATAAACACGCCAGCATCGGTTGTCAAGTGATGTTGGAGCAACATAGACACACTTATACATACATATACATATATGGGATATTTTCCTACTTTTCTTAACATGAAACCAATGGTAGCCTTAATTCACAAATAAAGAAATTATATCCACTAATGGGGTGTTGAGCACTCATTTTCATCGTTCGATATTTACATATATATACACGAACACACAAGGCTTTGGACGGTCCGCGGCTATAGTAGAAGACACTTGCCCAAGGTTCCACGCAGTGAGACAGAATCCGGAACCATGTGGCTGGAAAGCAAGCTCCTTACCACACATCCACTCCTGCGCCTTACAGCCTTTCCTGCGCCATACAGTCACTCCAGCGCCCTACAAGCATCGTTGCGTTTTACAGCCACTCATGTGCATATATGTGTGTATCTTTGTGTCCATGCTTAGGGTATTTCGCCCGTCTTTACGTTCTGATTTCAAATTCCACCGAGGTTGATTCTGCCTTTCATTGCTTCGGGGTTGATAAATTAAGTACCAGTCACGCACTGGTGTCGATGTAATGGATTTACCCCTCACCACAAATTTCAGGCCTTGTGCCTACAGTAGAGAGATTTATTACTATTACTATGCTTAAAGTTTATAAAAAGATAGATTGAATATATAAGAAATGAATCCCTGACTTTCCCTCCGTTGATGATCTGCATTGTTCGAAGCACAGATGACGGACGAAAGTTGTCACTTACCGTGCACCTCCAACTAGTTAGGTCTTCCCAGTCGCCACTCTTCTATTGATAGATGAGAATAAGGACACCAATCTTAGCAATAGTTGTTCGCTCTTTTTGATGAACAATCTTCTGGATACAATTGTAAATGGTTCATCTTAGGGTTTTTACGATGCTGTCATGTCTACGCTTACAAAAGAAGATGTATCTATAAGTAACATACTTGGATTTGCCAGCGATAATCACTCAACATTGATGGGTAACAAGAGCGGATTTCAAAAGTTATTGAGAATCGATATTCCGATTGTATTTACAATAGGCTGTGTTTGCCATTCGTTTGCACTTTGTTCAAGTCATGCAGTGAGGGTGTTACCTTCGTATCTCGAGTCCTTTTTAAAGGACTTAACTTACTTTTCTCGAAGTAGCAAACGTCAAAGTGACTTCTATATGATACAAAGTGTTGTTGGCACAAAAGAAAACAATATTCCAAAGCTTTCGCAAACTAGATGGTTGTCACATAAAAATGTAATTAACGTTATAATAGAACGGTGGGATGCCCTTGTACTTTATTTTGAATCTGAGGCTAAAGTAGAAAAAGTGGACGGAGCAAAATGGATCTATGAAACAATGATTAACAAAGGGACGAAGCACATGCTGCTCTTCTTACATTATATATTAAAGAAAGTAACCACTATTAATGTTGAGTTTCATTCGGAACACTTTCGACTGCATCTGTTGCATACACTCCAATCCAATGAATATAAAAATATCCTTAGTTGCTTTATAAAAGAGTATGTTTTAGCTGTATCTAAAGTATCAGATATTGATCTGAATAACACAACAAATCACAAAGATATGAGTGATATTTACCTCGGTGAACGCGCAATGAGATATCTAGAACAAAACCCCATCGTTGGTGAATCAGCTAAATTCAAAACCGAATGTAAACATTTTTTATATAGAATTATGCTCTCAAATAAAAATGGGATTTCCTCTCGATGAAGCTGGAGTGTTTGCTCTCTTAGAAATACTTGATCCAAAAGTAGCGCGCGATCTTACTAACTCTCCTCAGTCAATAATTCCCTTGGCATCAAACTTTCCAGCAATTGCACCAGAAAACACACTTGATGAACAAGCCGATGAGTGGAGATCATTTCGGCAATATAAAGATATTCCTGTTTTCTCAAATAGCCTCCTTGAATTCTGGTATTCCATACGCAATCTTAAAGACGGGCTTGACTACTCTAAATTTGAGAGGCTATCACAATTCATTACTAATTTAACGGTGTTACCTCATTCATCAGCGTCCGTGGAGCGCATGTTTTCCCAAGTAAATTGCACAATGAAAAAGTTAAATAATAGGTTGAAGGCCGAAACGATCATTGATCGTCTTCTCGCTAAACAAGCAATTACAAGAAAGGGAGCGTCATGCATTTTTTGAGAGCCGAATGCTAAACTTACTAAAGTTGTAGCGGATGGATCTTGGCATCGTAGATATACGAGTAGATTGAACTTCAAAAAGGAAGGAGTGAATGAAGATGATGTGGATATATACGAAATTGACAATTAGCTGCCATATGATATAAAGTAAGTATTAAATTCTGTATTAATTTTGTCATATAACATATTTCATCATTAAATTACCAATTATACACCTATTTTCTAATATCTGGGTTTATAAAATAGGATCTAGGTTTTAAAATAGGATCTGGGGGTTTTATTATTTGCTGAGAGGCAACCCTGGAAGTGATCCTCAGACATCAGTCTGCCGGCCGGCGTCGTCCG
>NC_068989.1:59147575-59149016 GCF_001194135.2 Octopus bimaculoides
TGCGTGTAATTTCGTTTACAGCTATTAGTTCACTGTTAATTTTAACATGGAGTGCAAAAACGAACATTTTCGCCATATTTTGCTTTTTTTCTGTAAAAGCAAGAAAGCTGCTGAGACTCACAAAGAGATATGTGAAGTTTATATGGTGTTGATTGTTTAACAGAACGCACATCTCCGTTCTGGAGATTTTTCGCTCAAAGATGACCAACATTCTCGTCGACCTACTGAAGTTGATGATGACCAAATCAAAGCCATAATTGAATCTGATTGTCATATAACTGTGCGAGAGATTGCCGAGAGGTTAAATGTATCACACACAACAACTGAAAATCACTTAAAATGTCTTGGACTCGTTAAGAAGCTCGATATTTGGGTTCCACATAAATCGAAAGAGATTCCCTTAACACAACGAATCAATATTTGCGATATGCATCTCAAACCCAATGAAATCGACCTTTTTTTTAAAACAAGTCATCAGTGATGATGAAAAATGGATTGTCTACAATAACGTCAATCGAAAACGATCACGGCCCAAGCGTAATGAACCAGCACAAACCACATCGAAAGCAGAATTGCATGAAAACAAGGTCATACTATCAATTTGGTGAGATTACAAAGGTGTTGTGTATTTTGAGCTGCTTCGAAGGAAACAAACGATCAGTTCAGATGTTCACTGTCAACAACTAATGAAACTTGAGGAAGCAATCAAAGAAAAAACGGCAAGAAATAGTAAATAGTAAATGAATCGCCTTCCACCATGACGATGCTAAACCACACGCGTTATTGCTAACTCGTGAAAAATTATTGGGGCTTGGTTGGGAAGTGATGTCACATCCACCATATAACCCTGATCTTGCACCATCAGATTACCATCTATTTCGAAGTTTGCAAAACTTTTTGAATGGTAAAACTTTCAATAATGATGATGATTTGAAATCGCACTTCCTCCAATTTTTGGCTGATAAGGATCAGAAGTTCTATGAGTGCGGAATTATGAAGTTGTCAGAATGATGGCAAAAAGTCATCGAACAAGATGGAAAGTATATAACTGATTAAAGTTCATTCTTTGTATGAAAAAAAAAATGACTTATTTCACACTAAAAAACCGAAATTACTTTCTTGTCAACCCAATATAAATATACACTCAGCAAACACTGCAGATATTCTGACGTAGATAGAGTGAAAAATACATTGTCACTGTGGATGACCAAACGGTGAACGTGCTTTAATGGACGTACTAATAGACATATACCCAAAGTTCAAGTAGTTACACACACACACACACACACACACACACACACACACACACACAATCGAATATATTTTCTTAAAGATGTACCTCTACTTACATGCATGCATGCGTATACATGCATATGTATGTGTATATATGTATACCTATATGTGCATTTGAATATGTACATATCTCATTTAATATACATAC
>NC_068989.1:59149106-59152370 GCF_001194135.2 Octopus bimaculoides
TATATATATATGTATGTATATGTATATATAAAATGCTGGGGAAAACGTTTTTGTCGAATGCATCGACTCCAGAAGTTACTTTTTGAAGACTGATACTTATTCTATCCCTCATTTCTGCCGAATCGCTAAGTTACGGGGATGTAAACACACCAAGTGGTAGTGAAGGACAAGCACACACACACAAACACACACCATCCATTTCTGTCTATCAATCTACTTACAAGGTTTTGATGAGCCCGAAAATATAGTAGAAAACACTCAACGTGCCATGCAGCGGGACTGAACTTCTTACCACACAACCACGTATGTGCCCGGTTATATACATATATTTATGTGTATATATTATATGTATATTATGCATATATTACGTGTATAGATTAACACAAACGCATACACATATGTCTGTTTGTATATATTTATGTATAAATGTTTGTATGTGCGGACTCCTAAAATTGTTTACACACACTCATGCACGCACACTAATACCATGCTCACATACATATATGTGTATCTTTGTGTGTGTATATATATATATATATATATATAGATGTACGTGTTTGTTCGTGTGCATATATATATATTCACAGTTGTTTATGTCTTAAATACATGTGTGTGCGTATGGATATTAATAAACACATATGTACACATATATACATACACGACTACACGCACACACATATATGCATAGTTGTGTGATTATGTTGTTTACTGTATGTAAAACCCCTATGTATGTAAATGACACTATATTCTGATTAATTTTCTTTGAAACCATTCATTTCAGTGAAATCTTCTCTAAAATCTTTCTCTTGCTGCTTGTCTCCCAGCCAACACCCCAACTCTATGTCAAATACGGCTGTTTTAGCATTACGTATTAGATGCACAAGTGAATGCCTTCGCCTGCCTACTTCTCCGGTCGAAGACCGACATTGTCTGTATGGCTCGCCTGTCTACACCAGCTGCACAATTCTCTATTCGATTTAAATGCCTCTTATTCGCACACTTTCTTCGTTTTCTGTGATACTCTTTCATTTTCAGCTTATCTCTTTCTCTTACCAACACCAAATCCATTCCTTTTCCGATCTCTTCAACCATATATTAATTTCCTTTATAATCCATCTAAACAATAATATTCAGCTAGTTTCTTAGACTTCCACCTACACGAATACCCCTCTATCGATCTTAACACGCCTGTTTCAGAAATTTCGATTGAACAACTTTCATTTCTTTTTTCTAATTTCTTGATTTAATCGAAATTCACTTGTAATTTGTTCTCTTGGATAACATTCTTTTAAATAAATGATCTTTCTTTTCCATTTTTCAAAGCTCCTCTCAAATAAATTTCTTTCTTATATATACACCTTTCCAATATTCGCTACAGCATAGGCAGCAAAACACCAAAAACCACGTGATTTTATGTGCATATGCTTAATCAGTTGCAGGTTCTGTTCACTGCGTGGCAGCCAAATTTCAACGCCGGCATTCTATAGAAAAACAGTGACTGTTCAGTCACTGATATCACAGAGTATACTAAACGATTCATGTCTGTGCTTTTAGTATTGTATGTCTATATGAGAGGCTCTCTCAATGTGAATACTGGAGTAATGCGATGTTCTAAGAATACATCCATGTTAAGTAAGATGTAAATATTGGTTACAAATTTTGACATTACACCAACAAGTTCGTTTGAGTGGTAAGTCGATTACATGGGTTCAAATGCTCAACATACACTTTTTTCCTCGATTCTGAACGCATGGACGACAAGGTCGACTTCGATGGAATTTTAAAACACAACACAAAGGCTGACGAAATGTTGCTAAGCAATTTGTCTGGCGTCCTAATGATTTAACCAGATCGTTGCCTTATGTAGGGCATAAATATTTCCAAGCCACCCACCTGATGACGTGCAGGTGCACAGCTATTTCTGCATATATTTATATAATAATATATATAATATATGAAACATCCAGTAACTAACAACTGATGTGAAAGCACAAAGACAATTGTTGTGATTTGGATTCGTTCCACCTTGTATAAAAAATTATTTTATTCCAATCTTGATCACAACTGTCCGACGAACGGAAACGTGAAACTCTGAGCAACAGTTCTTTTGTGATGTCGTTGCAGCTTTATATCACTCTACCTTCAGTATTCGAGTACTATTTTATTCCACATTATTTTTCACGAGGCCACCATACCGAACGGTTTTGACATTTGGATTCCTATTGAACTGGAATGACTTACTGCTGTCTCTAGTGGACGAGTATCTACCACCGAGGATGACCACAAAGAGGTCTAAACCGTATGGTTTTAAATTCTTTATCCAGAATTTTACTTCTTTTTGTCCATATATATGGGGAATATTTGTGTAGAGACTAGTTAAGTCAAAGCTAACTAGTACTATCTCTTTATCTATCCGTTCTGAGATATGGTTTAAGAAGTCTATGTCATCTCTGATGAAACAGAACTAATCTGCATAGAGGTTTTAAAATTATGTCCAGCAAATTGCTTCATCTCTAGGTGCTGGACGCTGTTCCTGCAAGCATCGGTTGCAATTTGAGATCAATTGGTTTGGAAATCTTTATATATGGAGTATGAAGGTCTTTTAAACTGTTAGTGATCTGTTTGCATTTATGGATTTTAAGAAGCCCATGAAAATTACTTCAACTCAAAATTAGTGAGGTGATCAAACTCCTTTTCTGTTAAGTCATCATTGAATTTGTTGGTAAATTTGCAAATTGTGCTCATTGTTATCATTTATCAGCATTGTTATCTAGTTTTATGTAGAATTGCTGGTCATTGAGTTGTTCTAAGACTATTTCCCTGTAATAGGTCTTGTCCATTATTACAATGGCTCCTCCTTTGTCAGCTTCTTTAATGACTACAGATGAGTCTTCTTGTAGACATTGTAATGCTTTTTGTCTCTCATCTGTAATATTCTTGTTCTTCATCTGTAATATTTTGTTTTGCTGGAATGTTTGAGTTAGCCGACCTTTTCAGGTCTATTATATATTCCTCCAGGTGTTTGTTTCTCTTTAACAGACATTTTGTTCTGCACAAGTGATGGATCATCGTTGGGATTGTTTTGGAAGAATTCCCGTAGGTGAAGTCTTCTGCAAAATACCTTGGTATCTTTTATAATGTCTGTTGTGTTGGATTTGTAGAACACTATGATTTGTATAAGGTTTCTAGTACTGGAGTAGGCAAATCTTCTCTCTCTCTCTCTCTCTCTCTCTCTCTCTCTCTCTCTCTCTCTGTATATATATA
>NC_068989.1:59152627-59153217 GCF_001194135.2 Octopus bimaculoides
ATATATATATATATATATATATATATATATAATATATGTATTGTTTATGGCCACTTTAATGTGGCTATCATCTGAGAGATGAGAATAATGCCATTTAACACCAGGACATCTCCTCCAGCTGGTTTATTCAGTGCGCTTCTCGCACTCGACATATATTGCTAGCGGGAGATAATTCCTGTCACTCTAGCCTGAGACCACCAGATCACGTGGTTTCGATCTGTATTACTCGTTCTCCAGGAATGGCACCAGGAGATCCAATGCCATACTCCAATGAGTCAAACAAGTAAAAGATAAAAGATATGTACCTACAAATACACACATACATTTATGCATATATGTATATGTATATATATGTGTGTGATTCTGTGTGTGTGTATAAAGATACGATCAGTTCAAAAATTAATGTATGGCATATTATGTACCTGTACAGGTTATATTGGTTTGTTAGACAGAAAGAGTACATGTACAGTACAAATATTTGATCACTATAAACAAATATTTTGCAACGGTTTTAGATCCCAAAAGATGAGATACCCTCATGAGTTTACAAGTGAGTCCACCATATATATATATATATATATATATATATA
>NC_068989.1:59153651-59154625 GCF_001194135.2 Octopus bimaculoides
ATATATATATATATATATATATAAGTGTGTTGGGATTGGGGATACTGAAATCCGCGTTAATCATTATCCATCAGGAAGGATTATCTTTGGTTCCTATTAACTAATATAAAAAAAACATGTATTCTGAGTGCAACACTCACTTTGAAGTGAGGACCAAGTGGGACGAAACGAAATATAGGGAAATATTTAAGCAAACGCTGAACCATTTGAACCGCCTCGTCTTTCAGTGAAACCTAAATTTAAAGATCAGTGAAGGGGTTGTAACATCTTTGTCTATCACCTTTCCTGTATCCCATCGCAATTATATTTCAAGTAGCCGTTAAAGGTTATACGTCACTTCTCAGTCATCCAGTCACTCTCCCCTGTCGTCCTTACTCGTTTTTGTAAAAAGGAATGTTTGAAAACTCAAATATATTGCGCAAATATATTGTCAAGCTAAAGGAGGACTATGTAAATACTCAAATACGTTTTCAGTCAATAAATATTGGTGTAAGGAGAAAAGTGGCCATTGAGTGCCTTTGAGAGAGAGAAGAAAGCGGAAAGACAAAAATGTAAGTAAGAGAAGGAGAGTGAGTGAAAGAGTGAGACAAGGAAACAGAGAAACAGGGAAAGGGTGAGAGGTGAGTGAGAGAGTGGAGGGAGACTATCGGGAAGATAGACTGTGCAAATATTATGTTGTTATTGGGTAACTTTGACTAAATTTAGCAAGGATCTGTGTAAACATAGTTGCTTACTCAAAGCTGTATTACTAACATTGGTCATACAATTCACTGAAGTGGTTTCTTTATCAACACAATTCTTTCCTATCTTCTAGAGACAATAGTCTCTCTCTTATGCATCCTCGTCCCTACATATACGCACAAAGCACACACACACACATCTATACTCTATTGCTTATTTCTCTCTCACCAGATCTCTCTATTGTACTCGTGGGTGTATGTATATCCATTCGTGTGTATTGTGTGTGTATATAT
>NC_068989.1:59154635-59155678 GCF_001194135.2 Octopus bimaculoides
TCTCATTCCCCGCTCTCTCTAGTTGCATCAATGCATACTACATATTTCCCTACTTCTTTTCATCATTTCCTTCTCTTTCTCTTTCACACGCACACACACACACACACACACACACGCACGCACAGAGTCACACACGCATACATAGTCGCAAACAAAAAAAGCATACGCTATCTCTCTCTCTCTCCAGACACACGTATTCATACACATACACTGAGAAAGATACAGATACACAGATATATGCACTCACAGATTTTATGCCACCCTCTCTCCAGTTCTCGCCTATTCTTCCATCATTCACACGCACATATGACCGTCACAAATGCCAGCCAACATGCAATCACGTTGAGTGTTATTGTAGTGACTGCAGAGTATTAGGCTCTTAACCGATAGAAAAAAGATGTCAGTATATCAAAGATCGTAGTCAATAGAATTAGTTGTTATTCAAATCACACGTTCTTTCTTAAACTAACAAATTTTCCCACAAAATAAATGTACTATAGTAAACTAGCTACGCTACTTCCGATTTAAAGCGAAAACCTGAGACATTCGAACGCCTCAGTCGTGCACAGTGAAATTCCTCCTGCGAATTTAAAAATTGCCGATTTACAATAGCTACATCCTACTTTTATTGGCTTTTGAGTTTAACTACATCATTGGTTTTTTTTTGTTTTGTTTTTTTTTTTTCTTTTGTCTTCTGGTTCAACTAAATCGAAGATCAGAAATAAAAGAAGCACGTATAATAAAATGTTCATTACGGCAAATTTGAGGGAAAATCGAGATGATAGATAGACTGACAGACAGGCAGATAGATAGATAGAGAGGTAGATAAATAGATAGAGATAGAAAGAGGGAGTGAGAGAGAGGGGGGGGAGAAAGGGAGGGATAGAGAGAGCGAGCGAGAAAGAGAAAGAGGGAGTGAGAGAGCTTTAGAAGTACTTATTTCTGGAGACGAAATGCTGAGAAACGTTTTTTGTATAAAGTAATGTGTAACAATTGGTCCGATGTGAGATGCAATGAAATACTAAGCTGATATTCGTATAACC
>NC_068989.1:59159566-59161379 GCF_001194135.2 Octopus bimaculoides
ATATATATATATATATATATAATATATGATATATAAGGCGATGATATATAAGGCAGAAACGTTAGCACGCCGGGCGAAATGCTTAGCGGTATTTCGTCTGCTGTTACGTTCTTAGTTCAAATTCCGCCGAGGTCGACTTTGCCTTTCATCCTTTCGGGGTCGATTAAATAAGTACCAGTTACGCACTGGGGTCGATATAATCAACTTAATCCCTTTGTCTGTCCTTGTTTGTCCCCTCTGTGTGTAGCTCCTTGTGGGCAATAAAGAAATAAGGATTATATATATATATATATTATTGATACCGAAAAAGGAAAATCAAAAGAGAGTTATTCCCTCCAGTAAACAAAAAACAGACCGTGTTCTGCAACATATGTTTTCCTGCCCGTGTCCAGCTGAAGTATTTTGTAAATAAAACATGGCAAATCGACCTGAATTGATTGTTTTATTGAAACATGTGTGGCGTTCTCGAAAGTAAAATGTTATTTGCTCTGTGAAAGCTACAGTTTAAACGTCTATTGGCAATGTGTTAATCCACCAACGGAATGAGAAGTATCTGAAAGTTATGGAACCATCGCAGGTATGAGTACGTCTATTATTTTTGTCATTCATAATTTAAACGATATTCCCATGTATAAAATTAATGAATATAAATCTACATAAGAATATTGGTGAGGCTGTGTGGTAAGAAGCTTCCTTCCCACATGGTTCCAGGTTCAACTCCACTGCGTGGCACCATCGGCAGGTATTACCTACTATAGCCTTGTGAGTGTACAGGGTGTCCACAAAGTCTGGGTACATGGGATTAACACATACTTTAAGAAATTATTATTTCTTATATTTAATTGTTTATGTTATAATTTTATTTACTCCATGTCTCCACATGGAGATTAACACATGCTTTAAGAAATTATTATTTCTTATATTTAATTGTTTATGTTATTTTATTTATTCTACGTACCCAGACTTTGTTGAGACCTTGTAGTAGAACTGAAAGAAGCCCGCCTTTATATATATTATATAAGTGTGTGTGTGTGTGTGTTTGTGTGTGTGTGTGTGTGTGTGAGAGTCTCTCTCTCTCTCTCTCTCTCTCTCTGTATGAATTATTAAATACGATAATATAAGCTATTTACATGTTTTGAGATTACTGAAACAATTTTGGAGTGATTATTCAATGTTTACTGCTAGATATAATTCATCATTTTTCTCCAACATTTATTATTTTTTTATATATGTATATATGTCTAGTGCATATCTTTGTGTCTGCGTTTCTTCCCTCCCCATCACCGCTTGACAACCGGTGTTGGTGTGTTTAGGTCCCCGTAACCTAGCGATTTGCAAAAGAGACTGGTAGAATAAGTACTAGGCTTATGAAATAAGTCTTGAGGCGATTTGTTCGACTAAAATCCTTTAAGGCGGTGTTTCTGCATGGTTGCAGTCAAATGACCGAATCAAGTAAAAGAATAAAAGAATAGGTTAAAAATAGTATTAGACTGACACATCATCTATTCAATCAAAAGGCATTATCACTCCAAGGTTGGATAGAAGACACAACTCAACAGTAGAGTTTCACACGCATAATACAGTTAGTTGAAAATATTGCTGTTAACTTAGTTGGTAAGCATTCTGATCAGGGAGTTTAAAATCTGAAACGCAATAGCTAAGATAGATAACTCAGAAATCAAAAGCGAATCTAAAACTATTGAATGTCTTATGTTCGTTGTATGCTACTTTCACACACACACACAAACACACACACACACACACACACACACACACACACACACACACACACACACACACACACACACACACA
>NC_068989.1:59161389-59165873 GCF_001194135.2 Octopus bimaculoides
CTTCAGTGTGACATATTAAAGAGTTTATTAATACATTATATTGTCGACATTACAAAAATAGGAAACATTTTAGAAAAAGAATTAGAAAATAGAATGGTTTGTGGGCATATTTGACCAAAAGGAAGTATTTTCAGTTCATATTTCATTAGTTTTGTAGAAACAGAAGTTAATTTAAATGAATTTGTAGAATGGTTGTAAAAGTCACGATTTATTCTCTTTTTCCAGCAAGAGTACCATTATGAAGCCGTCCCTCAGTTGTGCTATCCTAAGAAGATAGCAGATTTTGAGTGAGGAATTCTAGCCATTTTGAGTGAGGAGTTCTTAATTTTTTGTGAGTTCCTTCTTCTCTGTGTATAGTTAGGCAGTAGACTGCTCTCTCTATGTCTGCCCACAAACATTACTGTAGAATTTGAGGTAAGGATGCACGTCTCTAGCTAGAACAGGAATATCAAACTCACTGGTCTTTGCTCGTCAGATTATTCCTAAAGCACGCATTCATAATAAAGGTCATATTAAAATGGTCTATATACAATATAACAACTTAAGAATAAATAGAGGGATGAATATGGACCGATAGCAAGTATAGAATGGACCGTATATTTCATACAATATGCATTTCTAAATTAGCCCAAGGGCTGATAATATACTCAGCTGGGTTCAATTAATTGTATACATTTTCATTATCTGCATATTATGGTTAATTTCAAATATTATTTTTTTTTTATAAACTTTTGCTTGTGACTGATGTTTAATACAATGTGCATTTCTAAATTATCCCAAGGGCTGATAATATACTCAGTTGGGTTCAGTCGTGTACATAACCTGAATATCTTTCAGCCTGTACTTCAGTACCAATATTTGTAGTCATCTATAATTGCTGCGTTTGCATTTTAATTTTGAGAGTATGCCTCACGTTCTGATCTTTTTATTACTTAGGCGCAGAAGACGGATATCGTCACGCTACTTCTCTTCCTCGTTTATTTGAATAGTGATCAAAATGAAACTGATAGTAACGATTATAAATACATAAACAAACGCACTCACACAGACACCACACCATCCTTCATAACAAGAGAGCTCCAACTGCTAGGATACCCTTTCAATTATATTGATTTTCTACAAAGAAAAATAGTTGTGCTTGAGTTCATTTTACTTTTTCATTTCAATTGATATTAATCTTTTAATATTTTAATATTATGATATTCTTTTGTAAATTTCGACTAAAAATAAATAAATAGAATTGAAGTGTACGAAGCAAGAAAAATGAAGTGTGTATTTTTTTATGATATATATTTTTCATTCTTTTTTTCAGATCATACTATAATATATACACGAAAACATGACTCCACAAATTTTCACGTTGTTTTACTCAGCAAAAGTGTTTTAAGAGATACTCACTGAAATATCACCACCCTTCTTCTAAATGACTTTTAATATCTCAATATGACTTTCAAATACAAAACTGTATTTCAAATTATCTTTAAATACCGTGTCATTTTCATTATCTGGATATTATGGTTAATTTCAAATATCATTTTCATTCATAAGCTTTTGCATGTGACTGATGTTCAATACAAGGAAAATCTCATAGGTTTGACCAAAAATGAAAGCGAGCTTTTAGAAAAACTCAGTGACAAGTTGAGAAGCTTGGAGAAAATGGACTGAAATGGAAAGGAATATAACAAATACAAAATCTATTACAAAAGTCACAGAAAAGATTAAAATAATTTTCTAATAATTAAAGACAAGAAAGACGAAAACAAAATACTTCCTGATAATAGCGGAAATATTGCTCCAAACGCCTCTGCATGTCAATAGTAATTACAGTGAGGCAAAAAAGAAAAAAAAAAGACATTTTGATTGACAAAGATAAAATACGAGAGTATAATATGTATTACAGGATACTAAGGATAAAAACTACCCAGGTAGTAAATTTGAATTTACCCAACGATATTTTTAAGGTGCATGTTTGTAACTAGTATTCATTTTTAAAGCATTATCTAAATATTTTAATAATGTTCAGTAATAGTATGTCTAATTGGAAACTTATAACAGATACCTGCATTGACATTGTGATTTAAAAACAGTCAAAATAATGATAATATAACTAGCACGAAGAATCGATTATTCGCAATTGTTTCATTTTTGCCTTTATTATTTTTAATAACACGCAAAATTTAATTCCCATGTTCTATTTAGGAAAATGTGGGGCTGGATTCATCATCAATGCTAATGAATTGGCAGCTTCTGAGAAAGAAAAATATGATTTAGGCTGGAAGCAAAACCAGTTCAATCAATACGTAAGTGATACGATTGCCCTGAACAGAGATGTAGGAAAAGTTCGGGAATCAGAGTAAGTCGAGAAATCATATCAAACTTACTGCGAATTAAGTATTTGAAAAAAAATATTTCAAATATCACATGCAATGTCTTATGTGATAAAAAAAATTAATCATCACTACATAACTCATTTAAACACACACATACATACACACATATTCATGTGTACATACATTTACATACATATGTATGTATATGTGTGTATATGTGTATGTACGTATATACATATATATACATATACATGCACACACACACATATATGTATATGCATATGAATGTTTATATACACATATGTAAATATATATACAGGATATTCGGACTAAATTTGAGTGTACATTTCCTCTTTTCAGAAAGTGTAGGATACATTGGTGAACAGTCAATGGCATTGGCGAATGTGAAGAGTAAAGTTTAGTAAGCTGACATGGAGGACTGGAACCTTTCGAATATTGATTTCAAATTTCGGAACAAAGCCAGCAATTCCGGGGGCGGGGCTAAGTCGATTAAATTGATCACAGTGTTCACTTGGTACTCATCTTATCGTTCCCAAAGGTTGAAATGTGAAGTATTTCATCCTCAGTAAACTGCTGGCACTGTGATAAAACTTGAATTTTAGGCCTTGTGCCTATAGCCAAAGGGATTATATATGCATGTATTATGTTTGCGCATATATTTTCATCTGAATACGTGAATGTCTGCGTATGTGTGTTTGCGTGTGTGTTAGTGTGTGTGTGTGTGTGTGTGTGTGTGTGTGTGTGTGTGTGTGTGTGTGTGTGTGTTTATGTTTCTATGTGTATCATATAATAACTGCTGTATATATTGATACACGGATTTTCGATTTTATGACTCATTTTTCACGGAATTTGATAAACTTCTTTTTACCTTCTCCACTACCACTCTCATGTTTTTGCCACTTCCTTTCCTTCTTCATACTTATTCTCTCCTCTCTTTCACTTTCTCGCTTTCCTTTATTCTCTTCTTACGGTCCTGCTATACAGATGTTCAACTTCCATTTTTACTCCAAATAAGCAATATAAACAGACATCGTGAATTTGTTATCGTTTCTATTTTCTCTTCCTTCTCTTGTTCCTTTTACCTCTGTTGGAGGAAGGGCGTAACTTGAAATGTCACGGTTTTCTTTCCTTACCATTCAATCGGCTTCTTTTCCTTGTACACAATATTTGAAGATCAGTGAAAAAGAGAACACTTATGCTGAACTATTGAGAAATCTGTAGTAATTCTATCTAGATTACAAGTTCAGGTTTATATCTGTAATCATTGGAGCCCTGGGATATGCAACACGCTGCCTAAATACCAATCTTGAGAAATTAAGGTTCTCAAAATCAGAAAGGAGAAAACTAATTCGAAGACTATAGATCCACTGGAACTGTAAAAATCTACAGATTCACTGGAACTGTAAAAATCTATAAAACTTTCCAGAAGTTTATCATTCAAATATATATGAGCATGTCTAGATATGCAACTGTATGCATGAGAATACACACATGAAACACACAAGTCTGCACATACATACATACATACATACATACATACATACATACATACATACATACATACATACATACATACATACAAGCATGCATACATACATACATACATACATACATACATACATACATACATACATACATGCATGCATACATACATACATACATACATACATGCATACATACATACATACATACATACATACATACAAAAGTACCCTGTTATTGATGTTGAAATTCCATTGAAGGAACCTTGGATCTAGATTAGGAAACCGGCTCTTTCTCTATAGGCTAGAAATCTCGAAATAAACTGAATACACGCATATGGACCGCTGATATCTACAAGTTCTTTTCACTTTCTCTTCGTTTATTTTCTCTAATACTCTCACCTCGTGCTGCAGATCGAGGTGAGAGGGATAACTTCCCTTGGCAAACAGGACACAGTCGTGTGTCGATAAGCCAGCTGGAGGAGATGTCCTCCTGGGGCTAAAAGCAACAGTAACATCCACCCCTAGGGGTCAGCCACACTTAAGTGGCAATATACTACACTTTATCGTGCAGTTACTGTTAATACTTCATTTAGAGAATTAACATTGCTTGTTTTCACCTTTTCAATATCAGTGAAGAATTTCACTGGAA
>NC_068989.1:59165883-59168041 GCF_001194135.2 Octopus bimaculoides
ATATATATATATATGTATGTATGTATGTTTACAAATATCCATCGTTATTTATATATAGTTGAAATTTATAGAAAAACAAAAGACGAAGACAGGTGTATGAACAACAAGCAATTGTATTAGCTTGACGCTCGGGAAAAATGAAAAAGTCTTTTGCGTTTCGAGTTTATGCTCTTCAACAGAGAGGTATGCATACATACATACATACATACACATACGTGCGTGAATGTCTGTTAAAAAGTTCGGTTTGCATCTATTTTGTTCTGTAATTATATGTGCGTGTACGTATGTACAAATGTACATATGTAATCTGTGTGTGTGTGTGTGTGTGTGTGTGTGGCGGCGCAATGGCCCAGTGGTTCGGGCAGCGGACTCGCGGTCATAGGATCGCGGTTTCGATTCCCAGACCGGGCGTTGTGAGTGTTTATTGAGCGAAAACACCTAAAGCTCCACGAGGCTCCGGCAGGGGTGTGGTGCCGAACCCTGCTGTACTCTTTCATCACAACTTTTTCTCACTCTTTCTTCCTGTTTATGTTGTGCCTGTAATTCAAAGGGCTAGCCTTGTCACACTGTGTCACGCTGAATATCCCCGAGAACTACGTTAAGAGTACACGTGTCTGTGGAGTGCTCAGCCACTTGTACGTTAATTTCACGAGCAGGCTGTTCCGTTGATCAGATCAACTGGAACCCTCGACGTCGTAAGCGACGGAGTGCCAACAACAACAATGTGTGTGTGTATGTCATAATGTATGTATGTATGTATTTATGTATATATGTATGTACGTATGTATGTATGCATGCCTGTGAAATATTTTCATGTTTATTTATAATAATAATAATTTTCTGTTTATGTCCTGTATACAGAAAACATGTCCTGTCATTGTCATGTTTAAGGCAGTTCGGGCACTGCTTCATCATGGCCGCACTCCTTTGGTTTAAATCAGTATGTATTTCTAAAATTATTTATTACTTTTACATACACTAAAAGAAAGCAATTTTAACCTGAAGAAGACGGCATTGAAATGAAATATATTACATAGTATCTTGAAATGTATTTTTTATTCTTTGTTGAAAAGCTGCATTCTGTAGTCGCACCAGTCATTGATGCTATACATGATACTTGCGAAAGATATGGTGATTGGCACATTTGATTGGAATATGAATTTTCGATGGATGAAATTACTAGAACGAATTAATAAAAGTCTAATGTGAAATTTAGACCCGATTATGTGAGTAAACCATTTCTTTACACATCCTCTTCTTATATACAATTATGATCAACATTGTTATCAAAATACAAATAAAATAATGATTACTTTCGAACGCGGAGAAGCCGTTAGAACAGCAGAAATATTGGATAAATTACCCTCACAAAGCGGAAAAATTTGTCAACAAACTGCATGGGACTCGAACCTTCATCCCTTGAAGATTCGGTCAAGAATTTACCATTAAGCGAAACTGCCCGCTGACAAATCGATTCACTTTTTTAGATGCTATAAAAACCAAATGCACAACTACGTGTATAATTAAATCTAAACAAACATTTGTTTTTTATAAGCGCCGAAATGTGTATTGTAAGATACAAATAAGATGATAGCTTATTTTCGAACGTAGAGACGCCGTTACAACAGCAGAAATATTGGGTAAATTACCCTTACAAAGCGAAAAAGTTTGTCAACAAACAGCCATGAGGCTCGAACCCACATCTCTTGAAGATTCCGGCCAACACATTTCGGCGCTTATAAAAAAACAAATTAGAAATTTCTTTATTTTATTCTGTAGTTCTTTCTGCTATAGGCACAAGGCCTGGTTTTTGCTGGGATGGAGACAGTCGATCACATCGACTCCAGTACTCAACTGGTACTTAATTTATCAACCCCGGAAAGATGAAAGGCAAAGTCGACCTCGGCGAAATTTGAACTCAGAACGTAGCGACAGACGAAATACCGCTAAGCATTTCGCCCGACGCAGATTTTTCTTGAAGTTAATTGTTCTAGTAGACATTACTTGAGTTATTTGATTACAATTTAAAATGTTCAACCTTTGTATTTTATGGAGGTAAATTTTATGGTCTATGTTTTCATTAACATTTCTCCTATTCAGTTTCAAGCGTGGAATTTTTTTTTTTTGTAATACATTATTTTTTTACCTATAATTATAT
>NC_068989.1:59168532-59169651 GCF_001194135.2 Octopus bimaculoides
GGTTAGGGTTAGGGTTAGGGTTAATTGTTTCAGAATCGTTTGTTTATGTAGTCGGCACTTAATGTATATCGGCTGAATGGACGTCAGTGATTGGTTGAAATTACAGAAATACGACAACTTTAACATGGAATAACTTATGGATTTCTTTTTTTTTTTAAGAATACTAAGAGAAAAAGATGTTTTATATGACACATTCTACCAGTGTTCCAAGTTTCAAAGTGTTTCGTTAATGAAAAATGTGGCCCCCGTTTTAAAAAAGATCCCGCCAGACGAAATGTTTTACGGTATTTCGCCCGTCGCTCCGTTCTGAGTTCAAGTTCCGCTGAGGTCGACTTTGCTTTTCATCCTTTCGAAGTTGATAAAAAAAGTACCAGTTTGCAAGTATTTGTGCTTTGTTCAAGATGTGCATCTACGAATGCAGCACTCAAATATTCAAACACACACGTACATATGTACATACGCACGCATACATATATACATGGATGACAGAGAACTAACGTGGTTCGGAATTGTTTTCTTTTTATACATAATTATACGCACACATTTTTATAATTTCCGGTTTGCTTATATATTCATACTTCTATTATACACTCTTACATACCTACCTGCCTACCTACATACTACATACGTACATATATATATACATACATGCATACATACACACACACCCACATGCACGCACACACCCAAACACCCACACCCACAAACACATATACATATATACATATGTATATGGGCACAGGACGTCACCAACAGTAGACAACATGAAATACGAAAACAAATGAGTTCAATACGCAAACAACGAGTGAGACAAATGGAAAACAGGACAAGTAACATGGCGAATAACCCTTCAGCAGTTGTCGGCTGTGTATTTGTTCCACATTTCGATCACTGAACGACAATATGAATCTTTGAAGACAGTTGCTCCCATAAGTACCAAAATAAAATTTGGGATTTATGGAGGATCAGAGTTTTGAACAAAAACAAGACAGTGGAGACATACAAAGAAATATGTAAGAAATTCATATCTTTATTTTAGATCTCTCCTTAAGAATCCAACAATCGTTTCAATTACATTAACATATACATATGCACATGTATGTATATATATATATATAT
>NC_068989.1:59170607-59173802 GCF_001194135.2 Octopus bimaculoides
TATATATATATATATATATATATATATATATATGTACTTGCATACATTACATACGCACAGGCATATATACATACATACATACATACATACATACATACATGTACACACACACATATATATGGTGAGAGAGAGAGAAAGAGAGAAGATATTAAAATTAATAATAATATCCTCGAAAAAATATGTTAATACAACATTACCAAAGTCGAAAAAATTTTAAAGTTAATAAACGCTTACAAAAAGAAATACCTAAATCGAATTCAACCTAAGATATTCATTCATTCAATTAGTAGTGATGATGTCATTGAGTAACGAAATTCTTTTATGAAAATAATGAAAATAATAATAAAATCAAAAGTAAACGTATTTAAGAAAAACCATTCAACTATTGGTGATGTCAGTGAATAATGAAATCACAATACAAAATAAAAAAAACAAACATAAGAATTCTACATTATGACAGTTACAAATCTACATAGAAAAATAACCTAAAAACAGCATTTTTACCTACAGTGTTACGAAGGAATAATAATAATAATAATAATAATGATAATAATAATAATAATAATAATAATAATAATAATAATAATAATAATAATAATAATAGTTTATATAAAGGACTGAAGTAACTCAGCAGAAGTATAATAGATAGAGAGAAAAGTTCTTTACTTTTGTATACGATTGACACAATCCATCACTAAATAATAATAATAATAATAATAATATCATGTAGATTGCTTAGTCTGGGTATAAAAGATGGGCTACAGCAAATATTCTGCTCAATACCACAGATTTGCTTGTCAGTTGTTTGACCTTAATCAGTTGAGCATGTCCCTTAGTGGCTGCCGATATGTGCATCTCTGATCACGAGCAGAGGTAGTTGGGGAGCATTATCGCCATGTGTTGAGAGGAATGCTTTGGAGTTTGGATGATTCATCTCTGAAAACATGGGCGTTTCGTTCAACATCCTTAAACAACTCTTATTCAGAAGCCTTTTGGGCGGGATGAACTATTCGACCTGAAGAAAATTCTGACTGGGTCCCACCTGCAAGGTCATGCGCTGTTAATCTTGACATGGGATCACCATGTCGCGCACATATGGTTGTGATGCATGTGTCTGGTATACCCTTATCAGACGGGTAGTCATGGTGGGTATACTGGGCTTCGTATATTTTACCTCAGTGTTACTTTGATGGCATGCACTACTCTCTCACTCAATAATAATAATAATAATAATAATAATAATAATAATAATAATAATAATAATAATAATAATTGCCAGCCTCACAGAGGATGTCGTTAAAGATATCCGAAACAGACCTTCCTACACATAGATATGCTAATACCAAGTAAAAAAAAGTACCTGCAAGGAATATGATTAACTCGCTAAGTATAAAAATCTTAAATTGAAACAAGTAAGATGTGACTCTTGAAAACGGAAATAATACCAGTTGTGGCTGGAACACTTGGAATCCTAAAAAACATGGGTTATTGGTTTCTTTGAAAAAATTCCGAACAAACATAACATACACGAAATCAAAAGAATAAAAAATAAAAATAGTATTAAACACACACTACGCAATTTCTTGTTTTTAAAACTATAGTCTCAAAACCTCTGGGATTTGTTTTTGAAAAACCCAACAGGAACGGGGGTTAATCTACAATATAGCATTATTCAACAATACCTGTCTCAGTTGACTTGTTTTTGCTCGGCAGGTATTTGTTATCTAGCCAATGTCAAAGGAATTATAATAGTAAATTGGCTGGAAAAAGAGAGAGGAAATCAGGCGGACATAAGGTGTCACGGTGGAAGCAGAGAATCGAAAGTGGCCTAGCATAAAGATCTGAGTCGCATAGAAGAATGGTCCAAAGGGCAAGGAAATATACTAATGAAGGTGTGAAAGCATGAATTGAAATAAAATACCATATAGAAAAGAAACGGCTCAAACCTGTTACCCAAACCTTAAAACAGTGTATTCAGGTAAAATCATTCAAGGTGCAACACTACACTGAACGCATATCACAATTCCATCTAAACAGACTATTCACAAATAACCAGGTAATTTTTGTAATAGCTTGGGTGGAGACACAGAGAGTAATATATCTCATGAGGTAGAGGAAACCTGCCAAGTTTGGAGTAACATCTGGGGCCAAGAGGTTTCCCACAACCATGGTGTTGAGTAGATTCAATCAGAGAGATCTGAACTACAGCACCTTGAGTTTCCAAGGCAAGATAGTGTATCCATAACAACGAAAGATGTAATAACAAAAGTATCGAAACTGCCACATTAAAGGACAGCAGGGCCAGATAGAATCTATGGCCAGTGGCTCAAATGGGTTAGGTCAACACACAAGCGAATTGGTTTGCAATTAGACGATTACCTACAGAATGGTGCGGTTCCGAAATAGATGGTAAAGGGAGAGACAACATAGTTGTTGAAAGATCGATCAAGCTATTACTAACCCATTGCCTGTCATAACCTCTTATAGAAAGTGTTAACAGACATCCTGACAAGGAAAATATATACGTTCCTTGCACAAAACAATCTACTTCCATTAGAACACAAAAAAAGTTGCCAAGTAGGACACAAGGGTACCAAAGGCCACCTTACGGTAGGCAAGGCCGTAATGAAGAACTGCAATTGGTATCAAACAACTTGTGCATGGTTTGGATAGACTTTAAGAAATGCTTATTGCAAGTGGCAGCATTCGTGGATTCTGGAAACACAAACACACATGTGTGGAGTAGCTAAGAACGTGCGTGCACTAACCAAGAGCAGATGTTTCAGCTTCACCTGTCATTCTGTATTTCTGATACAGTATGTCTAGAAATACGTCGTTAAGTGCGTCTTTATTAAGAGACAGTTAGAAGTGATTTGAGGGCAATCTAGCTGCTATTTCTAACAGGTTTAGCGACTACGTTGCCTCACATAATAATGCCTGTACCCCACCCCCTCTGTTTACGCTATTCAGTTTACCCTTGAGCCCAGTGAAAAGGAAGAAAAGCACTAATTTAATGAATTAAGAATTCGGACATGGTGTTAATTAAATTTGACCTGGCAATGATCACCGGACAGAAGAGACAAGACGTAACCAGAGAGAAGACATGACCCGGTGGGCAGTTTAATTTCTCCAGTGTTGTGAGGCGGAGAGGAATAGGCAGCAGAGTACACGGAAAGAAAAGGTAGTAAACATGTT
>NC_068989.1:59173812-59179353 GCF_001194135.2 Octopus bimaculoides
CCCCCTCTGTTTACGCTATTCAGTTTACCCTTGAGCCCAGTGAAAAGGAAGAAAAGCACTAATTTAATGAATTAAGAATTCGGACATGGTGTTAATTAAATTTGACCTGGCAATGATCACCGGACAGAAGAGACAAGACGTAACCAGAGAGAAGACATGACCCGGTGGGCAGTTTAATTTCTCCAGTGTTGTGAGGCGGAGAGGAATAGGCAGCAGAGTACACGGAAAGAAAAGGTAGTAAACATGTTCGGGAGATAGAGGAGGACGTGTAAGAGAGAAAGAGAGGAAGTTACAGGAGTAGTAGGAGGAAGAGAGTAAGAAGGAAACGCAAACGAAAGGACAAAAAAAGAGAGTGAAAGACAGAAATAGAGATAGAAAGAGAGATATAAACAGACAGAAAGATAGATATAAGGAGAGGAGAGGACTTATAGATAGGCAGGAGGATTGATAGAGAATTGACAGAAAGGGAAGGAGAATACGTTGAAAAGAGAGTAAACAAACATAGAAAGAGGAAGGGTGGGAGAGAGAAAAGCAAACTGATGAGACAGAAGGAAAGAAAGAAAGAGAGAGAGAGAGAGAGAGAGAGAGAGAGAGAGAGAGAGTGGGAGAGATAAATAGAAAGATAGATATATAAAGGGGGATGACTGATAGAAAGGGGAGGAGAATAAGTACGAGACAGAGTAAACAAACATAGAAAGAAGACTGGGATAGGATAAGTAAGAGTAGAACAGAGAGCCGAGCGAAATGTGAATATGAAGAGGTTCTTGAGGAAATAATATTAAAAGGATTTCATTATTATTCAAATTACTAATTATTATGTTATAAAACTGTTGAGGAAGGATTCCAACCACCCACCAAGTGACCAGAAGTGGACTGACTTATGGTTATAAACTAAAGAACTGTGAGCAATAGGCAGTTCGTGTTAGTAGCAGTTCACTACGAGCCTTATGTAATAGTAATAGTAGTGCATCGAGTATATACTTCCTTCCTCCCTGCTTCGTTATGTTATATATCCAATACAGGATGTAAAAGTGGCGACGAGTTGTTCAAAGCTTGCGTTGGACGTTTAGAATATTCTTGTTAGTACGAAACCAAAGAAAAAAATCGATTTAACATGGAAGACTTATTGTCCTCTGTGGTGCAGTTGTGACAGCAACAGCAGTTACAGCAGCAAATACAGCAGCAACACAGCAGCAACAGCAGCAGCAACAGTAGCAGCAACAACAGCAGTAACTGCTACAAGAGCAACAACAAAACCAACAGTTGTGGGAATTAATGTTGAAGAAATCTGGAAATACTTCAGATTCGTACTCGCCAGACAGCGTAGGAAATTCAATATATAAACCAGAAGAAGAGATTATCTTCTCTGCATATTTTCGCAGATACGAAGAAATCTTCAAAGAAGAGTGTAAAAGTTGGTTCGACGAAAAAAAAAGGTACGATTACTTTTAAGAAAGTTATCCCCTGTTGTACACGAAAAATATAGTAATTATATTCTGCCAAAGGAGCCAGATGAAATTTTGTCGATGAAGTAATATTTTATAGAAAATTTTCAGTGAAAGAAGTTCCCTGTTCAATACTCGCTGGCAATGTTTAAATTTGGTCAAAAAATGATGAAGATTTCGTCGCCTATGCTGGAGTGGTTAACAGAGAGTGTGAGAAATTCAAATTGAATGAGTTGACCCCGGACATGTTCAAGTCTTTAATTTTTATTCAAGGGCTTACTGCAAGCAAAGATGCAGATATAGGATATACAAAATTTGCTACAATAAAATTAGTTATAATTACGATATCATGTTTTATATTTACCATTAATTAATTGACAGTAGCATTTGATAGACTTGAGGCTCATATTTTCCGCTATTTCTAACGGAAGACCTTGAGTTTCAACCAATTCCAGAAAAGCTCTAGAGAATATTTTGGAACTTATTATACATTGAATTAATCAATTATAAACTAACCAGCTATATACTATGGTGCTCCAGTCGTCATTGACAAGTTTTTCTTTAAAATTCTACTTATTTTGTTGTTATCAATACTTTTCAGAGTTTTTCAAAAACAACTTCCTAAGTAGATATATGTATTAAGAAAAATCTTTCCTAATTCTGTATCTCTATATGTTCTAAACTTACAGGTTGATGGATTGCATTTAAATAATATTTCCGGTTTTATTCTTAAGATAATGAATGTGAATTCTAAAAACTGCTTAAGAGCGGTAGAGGATACGCGTGTACTCATTACCGAATGTGATAGAACGAATGGACACAAGGTAAAAATCACATTCATTTACAATGATATTGTTTAATACTAATCGTGAGTGATTCCCTTCAGTTCTCATTTTCATACAATATCCAAATAGAATCTCTTGTCTAGACGCAGAGAAGCACGTCTATTCAGGAAGGGCATAATCAATGTAGTATATTATCGCTTTACATTTATCGATGTATGAGGTAAGCAAAATCAGCATCAGAGACTATTTCATCACGACATAATTTCTCACTGAAGATCTTGGCAGCGCTCAGTCAATACAGTTTCTACTGGTGCTTCCGTTCAAATATCTGCTTTAGTTAGGAAGGAAGAAATCAGACATGAATTTCACTAAACTACTTATGTTGGATACCAACTCACAACCAATGATCTTAGCTTTCCAACGTATTTTTTATATATAATCTATTTGATTAGTGAGCTCATGTTTATGTCAATCAAACAGATAATATAATAAAACTGTATGAACCACATGCTACAAGTTACATACAAAATTAAGAAGCGATTATGCATGTAACCATTTGACGCACTGTATCTAATATATATTTAATTACTGTATTTATAGTAACTAAGTTTTAATTTCTGGAGTAATAATTCAGGGATTATTCTATTTCACCAATTTTCTGCGTCGCGTCTATTGGCGAACACCAGAAAGTCCAAAACAAAAAAAAACAAAAATAAATAAAAGAGGGTAAAGATAATTCTTGTCAAAACAAATTAGGTTGATAGGTTGATAAGATACGGACTTATATTTCTTAGAGACTCTACCACTTTAAGAGTAACATTCTGGGCGAGTGTGTCCAACCTGGAACCAAAAAGCAGCTAACAAATTTTATCCCAGAGTTACACGCTGTTTTTTTTTTTTTTTTGGCAGCAGTATTCCTGAAGAGGGGTACTGAAACCCTTAAGTAGAACTAGGATTCACAAATAGACACTGGGTTTTTGAAGGCAAATGTCAGACAACTGCAACCAACTAGACTATAAACTTCGAGCAACAAAAATACTGTTTCAGTAGTATATATCCCATTCCAGTTGTGCATTTCACGTAAAATAAAATATAAATGATGAGGGAACCATCAACTGGAAGAAATGCTGCTGGCGTGGATTTGTTTTCTGCAATCTCAACTTTATAATCTCAGGACCATGCTCTGCGACACATTCCGAATGAGAAATGTTGTATTAGGTGATGAAATTGCAACAGACATCTACTCACTCAATTGTAGCCTCGCATGGTGTCTCCTTAGGCAGTTCTCTGGTCTGGTTTAGTATGCTCATCTCTACCAATTCAAATGTTACTGAAATCAAACATTGATCTTGACCACAACCATTTTTCTGTCGTTGGAGTCTTAAAGAGTTTTGGCCGTGTTCAATCTGGATTCTCTTCTTCGACTTTGGTTCATGGCCTTACCAGGAGCACTAAATTCCAATCAGCATTGTGAATCAGGCAATTAACGACGGTATGAGGGTTGATTATGTTTAAAGCTACAGATTATGCGAGAGTTTGCAATCACTGAAATAGTTCAGAGGTGTTGCAACAATGTCAGTGTCAAAAATATAAACTAACAGGGTAATTATTTTATGAACTTCTGAATGAATGGCGATAAAATCTCAGAACCATTCATCCAATCCGACCTATTTAGCAGCCTGCTCTTTTGTATTCATTCCTAAGTTTCAGTCGATAGTTGTTTGTAAGTAGAAAAATAACATTTTTTTTTTAATGTTTGCTATACAAAATTACAAACTTATAGTTGTATTGAAACAATTAATAAAGACTAGTCTTTTATATCCCTCTCTTAGTATACTTTTCATACCACCAACAACGAACTGAGAACATATACAAGATTTTTTGATGGTATGGATGTTTTAGCGACACAATTTTGTCATGGTATGAAAGGTAACCAACTCTAGATTTTACTTCCGGTGAGTAAAAGCCTGTCAAAAATATTCCCTAAAGATCAAATTCATATATAAACGATATGTAAACAACCACCAAGCAAAATGTATAATTGGATATTGCAATGATAAGTTCAAGAATAAAGCTCGCAGATAGTTATTGATTTCCAATTGTTGATATTTGTATGTTGAAAGTGATATAAATTATGTGGATCTGGATCTATCAACCCGATCTTTAGAACGTGGAACGTAACAACACTTCTTGATCGTTGCAATACTAAATGTCCCGAAGTCCAAAATAATGCCCAAAGCACCTGTTTGGAAAGAACTCCGATTTCAAAATCGATGCCGCTGTTCCATGCAAGAGAAAGGAAAAAAAAACTTGAAAGGATAAATTGTGGCTATCTATTCTTTTAGAAAGGAAATGCTGACAAAGAGAAGAATCCAAGGAGTTGGAATTGCCTGTTAAAACCAGAATTGTTCGAGCCAACTAATTCTAACTGCCATCAATGAATGATAGATGAAACTCTGAGTGTTATTACCCCAACATAACATTATTTCGCTCATCTCTGTTTATGTTCCGACTCTTGACACCAGACATTTTAGCTTCTTTTAAATAATCCCGGGTTTTGACATTAGATATAGTTTTAACAGTGAACCATTTAACATAGCCTGATTTCAAGCACGTCGAATTATATCAATAGCACAAATACTGTTTCGTTGTAACTTTTAAAAACATATTTTGGAAAAACTTTTTTTAAATATATACATTTTCCCTAAAGTTACGAAGAAACAAATTCGGTGGTACACTATTATGTATGTATGCCCTATCTGTAAAAAGCATTACAGTGAAATAGACAGTACGTGGAGTGTTAGAAAAAGGAGCCAATACACCACCAACACGGCCCCCACCCCATTCCGTTTTCGGAAAATAAATGCACAATTTCTACGTAATGATCAAATTAATTGAAATGATACGAACAACCTGAAATATTATTAATTTTATCTAGTGTTTTCAGCGGACAACGTACATACAAACGAATAAACTTTGCTTTTTATAAGGATAGAAGATAAAGATATGAGCGTGTATTTATATCTATGTTCCCCCCACCACCACCACCACCACCGCTTTTGCGTCCACATAAGCTAGCGGTTTCCTGAAAAGTGATTTATAGAATAAGTACCAGGCTTTAAAAAATAATCGTAGAGGTCAATTCATGCAACTAAAAATTCAAGACTGCGCCCCAGTAAGGCACGCAATCTGATGACTGGAACAAGTAAATGATAAAAGATAAATACATGTGAGTGTGTGTGAGTGTGTGTGTGAGAGTGTGTATGTATGTGTTTATACACACACACGTGTATATATATATATATATATAT
>NC_068989.1:59179775-59183045 GCF_001194135.2 Octopus bimaculoides
GGGAAGTTATCCCTCTCATCGTGATCGTAGCACGAACGGACCCGGGTTTCAGGGTTATTTCCCTTCGTCAGCGTCCGATAGCTACCGACCTTCGATGAGAGATATAAATTCTTGGCAACCTTATGTATATTTTTCCAGTGAAATTCTTCACTGATATCGAAAAAGTAAAAACAAGCAATGTTAATTCTCTAAATGAAGTATTAACAGTAACTGACCACCATCATCATCATCGTCGTCGTCGTCGTCATGATATTCTCAAGTCAAAAGGAACCCCATGTGCTACTGATCAACACGCAATCTTGATAATCTGTGTGTTACAACTCAGATTTGATTTTTTTTTTTCTCTTAAAAAGAAAAACTCCAATGCAATTCATTGGCATTGCGATAATCTGTTTCTGAAGTATTTCACCGAACAGTCTTCTTTAAAATCCTAAGTGGTCTTTCCGGATGTGTGATCATAAATAGTGATTTTTTTTGTACCAGTATTGGTTAGCTTTCCGTGCCAGGTGAAACACTTCAAGCCGGAGTTGAGGGACAACCGCCCGCTGAGACGTCACCGCTTCGTATTATATCAATAGCACAAATACTGTTTCGTTGTAACTTTTATTTTCTCTAACCTCTAATGGTCGAACGAATATAAGAAATATTGAAAGTAAAATATTTCATGTTACCAAAAGAAAACGGAACGTGACCTATTATGGAATTTAAAATTGACACTTTATCGTCTCTAAAGCTGATCGTGCTGTTTGGTAAAGCTCCATACTAGAGAGACAGGCGTACGGTTACTTCTGTGCAACTGAAAAAAAATATATCATTTGATGTTGACCTTTATCTAGCAGCACCAACAATGAATTGTCTGTAGAATCTCCCTACTCTCTCCCTCTCTCTCCCTCTCTCTCCCTCTTTCCTTCCCTATTTTCTTCTCTCTCGTTATCTTCTCTTCTTTACTTATCTATATGGCTTCAATTTATATTATGACTTACTTTCATTTTCATTTTCAAACTGTGTTAATACGAATAACCAATAAATCACCATCAAAGGTAAATTGGTGTTTGATAAATGGAACATTACGAAGAAATAAATATGAAATGAGAAGAAACATTACCAAATATTAATATAAATCTTGTAGACGTCGAGAGAACAAGAAATATTAAAAAAAAATTTTATTTTTGCAACTGTAAATCTCGAAGCACATAAAGTTATAAATAATAACATATGAATATTGGGTTGAATTCTCTTTTGTATAGAAAAAACATACTTTATAGGAGATGTGGGTCCGAGTTCCATGGCAGCTTTCAACTGTCTCTATCCAAAAGAGTTTTTCAACTCCTTATCTCCGATTATTTATAGTTTTATGTGCTTCGAGATCCACTGTTCCCACCCCAAAAGAAAGAATTAATCTTGATACTTTTCATTTTACTAGCAAAAATTAAAAAAACAAGGATCTGCTTCGGTTTTATTATTAACTCCTGAACGAAGTATAATTTTTACCATACCCAGAGAACTTGAGAAGGATGTATCTTTTACTTGTTTCAGTCATTAGACTGTGGCCATGCTGGGGCACCACCAACTAAGTAAATACAAAATATTGTATACTAATTAGCGTAGAAAACTATCGAATTATTTAGAAAAAAATTATTCGGTCGCCCTCTGAACCGGAAAAGTTCGACTGTTTTTGGTGCTTGTGCTTTAATGATTCTGCCCATCCATTACTGTAAAAAATGGTAATAACAGTAATATGTATGGTTTGTGTTACCACGTAACTCTCGATTCCGAGTGACACCCTTCACTATTAATGAGCAATCGAATATGGCTTGCATCCAAATCATACCCGATTTGGACGCCTGTTTCCTATTTGTGTAGTGGCCATCAGACATAGGCATTACCCTCACAGCCCTCCCACTCATTGACCAAGTGGATCATCCTTTTATGCAATACTGGACGGAATGAGAACTGCACTGTTCTCATTTACAGCTGAAAAGCCTGGAACAACGTGAAATGAAGAGCTTTTCTTAAGGATATAACGCACCACTGGCTCATATATCGAACATCCGATCTCATTTATGATTTTGAGCCCGACACTCTAACCATTTGGTCATGTGGCTGGTACAGAATAGAGTTCCACAAGGAAAGGATACCTAAAATGGAGGTCCAGTTAGATAAAGAGATTCACGCACAACACCAAACTATCATGACACCAAAAATCAGCTTATCCCTCACTTTCTAACAATAATCTATAGCCACTTGATTAATATGGACTCATATAACGGGGCAAATTTCACCTCTTTCGTAAATTTTACCGTAGAGTGGGGCCTCTTTTTCTCCCCTCATCTTCCTCTTTAAGTGGTGCTTAAAGAAGTTAATGTCGATTCGGCCTGAAGGTAACCGTCGGCACTAAACCTTTTCAACCATATCCACAATACAACTTCCATTGCCATAACCATCAGAGAGAAGGAGATAACCCACTTTTCTGAGGTTAATGAAGGCAATGGCTTGATCTTCACGATCCGCACTGCACTTATAGTACATAACCTTACAAAGCACCAACATTTTGGTAAGCAATCAGCTATGTTTGTCTTAGACACTACAGCAGATAATTACTGTTTAGATTTGTTTTCTTTGTAAAAATCGAGATCTTTTGTCTAACTACACAGGAGCTGCGACTGCGTTCTTTTGCTAATATTTTGATATAAATTTTGTTTATATTTTTAATATCATGGTTGTCCATCAACTTTTAATGTATACCCTTCCTTGTACTACGAATACTTGGCTACGTCCAAGTCTCCTAAAGACCACGTAAATTTGAACTGATAGTTGAAGTGTTCATTATTTTACATGTTTCTCTTTATCTCAGTTAAATCACATCAGATTGGCTCATCTATTCCTTCCTTAGCGGTTGCTTTTGCTGTTTAACTCTAGGTCAGCTATGACTGAGAAGACATGGTGACTAAATAACTTTCCCGCCTTGATACCCATCATTTCAAGGGTATCCAAGACTTCACATATCCAATATGTCCTCCTTTTGTTTGAAGGTATTGTTATTTAAAGACGCGATATGTCAAAAGACGAGCAACAGCACTGAGGTTTCCATTCATAAAATAAATGGCTATAATATATCAATATAGCAATAGTTTAAGTAGCAATAGTATATTGATATTTATTCAAACAAATTTACAATTTTTGTGAAATGATCTCGGAAACATGGGTGTCTTTACAGGATTCATTTTAATTTTACTTTTGAATTCAATTTCAGTAAATTACTGGGGGGGG
>NC_068989.1:59183305-59185765 GCF_001194135.2 Octopus bimaculoides
TATATATATATATATGCGTGTGTGTGTGTGTGTGTGTGTGTGTGTGAAAGCGCGTGGCTTAGTGGTTGGGATATTCGCAAGGTCGTGAGTTCAATTCCCGGCAAAGCATTGTGTCCTTGAGCAAGACACTTTATTTTCACGTTGCTCCAGTTCACTCAGCTGGCAAAAATGAGTAGAACCTATATTTCAAAGGGACAGCCTTGTCACACTCTGTTACGCTGAATCTCCCTGAGAACTGCGTTAAGGGTACACATGCTGTGGAATGCTCAGCCACTTGCACGGTAATTTTACGAGCAGGCTGTTCCGTTGATCGCATCAGCTGGAACCCTCGTCGTCGTAACCGACGGATTGCTCCTATATATGTATGTATGTATACGACAGGCTTCTTTCAGCTTCCGTCAATCCAAATCGTCTCGGGTTTTGATCGACCCGATGATATAACGAGGACACTTGCTCAAGTCGTCACTCACTGAGACTGAACCCGGCACCGTTTAGTTGGGAAGAAAGCTTCCCACCACACAGCCACGCCTCCGACAAATGTGGAAGTTCTGTTAGAAAGACCATATTATAAACCATCGAGAGTCCATACCTGGCTGAAACAGGAATATATTCTCGTTGCCTTCTTCAGATAACCATGAGAACAGCAAATACAGTTATCAGCTTTAGCATCTACTTATGATAGTAAGTGAGACAAACAGAACTATTTTTCCTGTCCAAAAGCACAACCACAACAAATTTAAAAGCTCAACATGTGGCTGATACTATAAAACATTATTTTAAGTATCAATTTCCTCATACAACTACAGTAAATAACTTGAAGGAAAACAGTTTTAAAATGCAGATTAAAGAATTTAAGAGTTTTCGATCATATTTACATATTCAAACCGAAATGAATTCCCGAGGATTAAAACATGCATAATTCTTCGACAAATCAAATTCTTTCCAGAAATTTATGCTTCAAAAAATTGCTCCAAGCAATCAAGCGCAGAGGAGCAATAGCTAAGCTACACCCAACACTCTAAAACTGCAACATGTCACGCCTTGGTTGAAGTCATTCATTTTATTTATTCTGTTTCTGAAGGAAATCACTGCAACATCACAACCTCTCATTTCATTCTTCTAAAATATACAGCACACATGGGTTAAATGGAAAAAATTATTTTAGGCAACATGACACGTTGTATGTATGTATGTATGCATGTATGTATGTATGTATGTGCAGATTTGTATGTTTTATGTATGCATTTAGTTGCATATCTAGACATGCTCATATATATCTAAAGGATAAATTCTGGAAAGTTTTACAGATTTTTACAGTTCCAGTGATGAAGTGGATCTGTAGACTTCGAATTAGCTTTCTCCTTTCTGGTTCTGAGAAGCCTAATTTCTCAAGATTGGTATGTATGTATGTATTATGTTAGTATGTATGTCAACGAACCGGTTTCTAACCTAGATTCAAGGTTCTTTCATTGGAATTTCAACATCAACAAAAGGGTATTTTTGTATGTATGTATGTATGTATGTATGTATGTATGTATGTATGTACGTATGTATACATGTATGTGGGCATGCATGCATGCATATATGTATGTATGTATGTATGTATGTATGTGTGTGTGTATGAAGGGGTGCAGAAAAGTTCCTGGCTTCAATGAGGTCGCGAAAGGCCTGGTTGGATATCCAAACTTCCGAGTTCTTTTACAGGCCTTAGAAAAACTGAAGGACCGCTGCAATAAGTGTGTGAATCTGAAAGGGAATCATGTTTAATAAAATCATAATTAATTGATCTTCCTGTATTTTTTTTTACCCAAAAGTCCACCCACACGTATATATGAACGTATGTTTACCCATTTATACACGCACACCTTTTATTCTCATTAATGTGTACACTTTTATACCGACCTTCGTATGGAGCCTACATACTCACATATTAATAATCTATATTAATTCATTTAGCATTATGAATCCATGAGTAAAATTGAAATATATTATAGGGTTAACTGATAAGACTTGTTGGTATAGACATACACAGTTTTGCAAATAAGGACTTATTTATTCACGCAATATAATATTGACATAAAGATATACGCTCTATTCGTTATGTAAATGCGCATCAGAAATGTATATACATATCAATAAATGATAACAAATACATCAACATACTTGTAGCCACTGGGTGGCTACATACTTGTATGCACCGGTATGTACATACTAGTTATCATCATATTACACAACAGAGATATGCATCAATATAATTAAACAGAAAATAACAAATAAATAAATAAATAATATCATGTTCATTATCAAAAGTTTTTACCAAATTCCAAGCCGATGTTTTGGTTCTATAATTACATTTTTGAACAATTTCTGTGTGTCTGTTAATAATTTTACCATTGCACAAAACAATGAAGATATTACATGACTTTGAATATACAGGTAGATGCTGGTGCACTCACACGC
>NC_068989.1:59185775-59187990 GCF_001194135.2 Octopus bimaculoides
ACACACACACACATACACACAATTAGGATTAAACGAAAATTGTAGAAAATAAAATTTTTAGTACAAAGATTTTATTAAAGAATTAAAAATTAAAAACACCTTTTATTATTAAAGCAAGCTCTCTTTTGCCAACAAAGGAAAGTTCTTTGTGTAGTAGCGTAACATATGTCTTATTGTTAATATGCCCAAGTAATGCATTTAATGTACATGACAAATTGATATGAATTGTCTGTTTTACCTGACATAGTGGGTCGATAAGTATCGTTTTGTCAATTGGACTAACCTGAAATAGGATCGATCGAGAGCCTTGTGGGTGCAAAGAAAATTTTTAAACGCGCACTTATACTTAAACATGTGTGTGTTGGCACTCCGTCGCTTACGACGTCGAGGGTTCCAGTTGATCGAATCAACGGAACAGCCTGCTCGTGAAATTAACGTGCAAGTGGCTGAGCACTCCACAGACACGTGTACCCTTAACGTAGTTCTCGGGGGATATTCAGCATGACACAGTGTGACAAAGCTGGCCCCTGTGAAATACAGGTACAACAGAAACAGGAAGTAAGAGTGAGAGAAAGTTGTGGTGGAAGAGTACAGCAGGGTTCACCACCATCCCCTGCCGGAGCCTCGTGGAGCTTTAGGTGTTTTCGCTCAATAAACACTCACAACGCCCGATCTGGGAATCGAAACCACGATCCTATGACCGCGAGTCCGCTGCCCTAACCGCTGGGCCATTGCGCCTCCACACTTAAACATGTATGTAAGTAAATACGTACGTTTGTTCGTCCATACGTGCGTATGTATGTACGTACGTACGTATGTATGTATGTATGTATGTATGTATGTATGTATGTATGTATGTATGGCGTAAGACAAAGATATTTTATACGAGTGCAGGGTGACAGGAAGACATCTGCAAAAAATATTGTCTCTGTATTAAACCTAAGCCAATATAGAATCAAGTGTGAGCCTTGACATAGTGATTCAAGAGCTTCTGAATAGTTAGCTACGAGGAAGGGACTTGATTGTCGGATACTGAGACAAACAATTAATTTTTTGTCAAAGATGATACATTGATCTTCACCAACACGACTTCAATGTAGACAAAAAGCATTCGAAGGTGGTTAGCCCTGGCAGAAACAAAATTGATAACTTCTGGTATCTCACCTGGGGAAAAACTACCGACCAACTACATATCTGACTTCGTGCAAACATCTGCGTGTGTGTGTGTGTGTGTGTGCGTGCATATGTGTGTAACGGTGTGTGTGCGCGCTATGGGTGAACATAATCTAGCCTGCAGCAGCAGCAGCAGCAGCCGGACTCTACATTTTGTTGTGTGTGTATAAACAGGCGCATATGTGAATGAAGTTATTGACAAGTTGTTTGTCGCAGTCGTTCGCCTTGTCACCGAATCAAACTACCGTTACTAACTCTGCTCTTCCTTTTCTAGTACTCTTCTTCCCTCTCCCTGTCTATCCCCTCTAAAACCTCCCCCTCGTCAATCAATTTACTCTCTCAGAACACTTCCCTCCTACACATGCGAAACAGCAATTTATTTACCTCTTCTATTTAAGTACCTCTCTTCCACTCTGAAGACAGTTCTGGTTCAAAACGTTAGAAACTCTTAGTTGCAAATCTGATTGGGAAAGTATAAACATTATCTGCACACTCACACACACAAACACAAACGTACACACACATACACGTACACGCACGTACGCACACACACACATATTAAGGTAAAAGAGTACAACAACTGATGAGATGAAATTATTTAATACATACGAGATTTAACTGCGAGTTACTTCTAGAATCATGTCTTTGAAAGGTACAACGGTCGGACATGCTTGTATTTTCAGAGGTATGGAGCTAACTGTAGTGGGGCTGTATTTTCGGACAATAAACACACAACGCCCGGTCTGAGAATCGAAACTGCGATCCTACGAATGCGAGTCCGCTGCCCTAACCACTAGGCCAAAGGTACCGTCCACTGCATCTCACATAAGAACGAGATACTGCAGCAGCCTCGGTTTCAGAGGACCTCAGCTCTTCAATGCCCTGCCAAAACATTTGAGAGACATGCAAGACATGGATACGGAGGTCTTCAAGACAAAACTTGACACTTTCCTCTCCACGGTACCAGACGAACCAATGGCTCGTAATGAGACGCAGTTTAGGGCAGCTATGTCAAATTCTCTTATACACCAGATGTGCCATC
>NC_068989.1:59191136-59198370 GCF_001194135.2 Octopus bimaculoides
ATATATATATATATATATATATATATATAAAACTATCTATAGATATTTATATAGATATACATATATCTACTTACATGACTTTATATGTATACATAATGTATAGGAGATTTCCGATGTGTATATAGAATGTGTTCTACAATTAACTATATAAGTATTGTCATTAGTGTGGATGTGTATATGTATATATATGTATTCATTCAGGCACGTATTCGTGTACGAGATGCACTCATTTATAAAAATATAAATGAATATTAATACGTATAAATAGGCATGCAGATATTTATTTATGGCAATCTTTATTCTATGCACGTATATTTGCGCATTTCTATAGCTACCGATTACACTTCGTTATCCTTTATAATTCTCTAAACAGCGTCGTGGGTTGAAAAACCAATATTGGCAATTCTCTTGCCTTTACGCAAATGGTAATTACTGCCAACCTCCGCCGGAAGTGAACACTTGGAGACGGTGCGTTGCGTGGACGCCATGCTGATTCTTGGAGGAGACTTATGCAGTGTGCAAATTTAGAAATGCCAACAGCTAATTAGACAACACAGGCCTCACGTGTCACTCTCAAAGCACAACTCTGCCTCAATTCTTTAATGCACCCTGCTGAGAACTATGTGGGACTTTTTGACTTTGCCAGCCTTCTCTAGTCTGTATGAGGGACGTAAAGCCTTAAGGAACTTTTAAGGAATGAAAATCAAATTCAGAAGATTAGATGATAGAGACACTACACTTGTCAAATAGATTTAATAAGAAATATGCGGATGCTTAAAAAAAAAACTGTTAAAATATTTCAAATACAATTTTGTAATTACACATGTAATTTTTAATGTTTGAAATATTTTTAAATGGAGACATCATAAAGCTAGTTTCAGTGCTTTCAATATAGCAAACTGCATTTCTGCATCTTCAGTAACTTTCCTCTCTCATACTGTTTCCTTTCTTCTCTACTGTTTTGTATCCTCTAAACGTTACTGTAATGAAGATGTAGTCGACAAAAACGACCTGAATATATTACTCATACTAATTACTAGGCTCACAACAGTACATGTTTACTTTCTTACTTTCAAACGAAGTTTTCTAAATAAGGTGTTTTTATCCATGCATAAGTGCTGTATGTAGATTGAAATGTTAAACGTTCATTAGACATGTGAACAATTTTATCTGCCTTTCTAATGCTCTCCATTTATGCAATGTTGTTAAAAGTATATGCTTACGTTTATTATTGGTGTATTATTTTTCACTTTTATTCTTTTACTTGTTTCAGTCATTTTACTGTAGCCATGCTGGAGCACCGCCTTTAGTTTGGGGAAATCGACTCCAGGACTTATTCTTTGTAAGCTGAGTACTTATTCTATCGGACCCTTTTGCCGAACCGCTAAGTTACGGAGGACGTAAACACACCAGCATCGGTTGTCGAGCGATGTTGGTGGAGGGGACAAACACAAACACACAAACACACACACACGCACACACACACACACACATATATATATATATATATATATATATATATACGACGGGCTTCTTTTAGTTTCCGTCTACCAAATCCACTCACAATGCTTTAATCGGCCCGAGGCTATAGTAGAAGACACTTGCCCAAAGTGCCACGCAGTGGGACTGAACCCGGAACCATGTGGCTGGTAAGCAAGCTACTTACCACACAGCCACTCCTACGCCTACTAGGCTCGACGGACGAGAACCGGTACTCTCAACGTGATAAACCAATACCTTATAGAAATATTGATTTCAAAGCTTGGTACAAGGCCATCAAGTTTGGTGGAGTGGGTGAGTCAATTAGATTGACACCAGTGCTCAACTGGTATTCTTTTTATCGACCCTGAGAGGATGGAAGGCAAAGTCAACCTCGCGGAATTTGAACTGAAAATTATAAACATATTACAAAACTTCTTTTTATATGTAAGTTACATTATATTATAAACGTTGCCTTATAATTGTCCTTTGTATTTGGTTTGTAAGATTTTTGATGTGAAATCGTGTTTTGAAATACATTTTGGTGTACCGGTGGAGAATCATTATACCAGTAAGAAATACCTGCGCTGATTCTATTTCAGTTTTTCATTATTATTAGTTAACAAATTAACCATTTGATAAATCAACTAATCGATGATTTGATTTATCGTTCGATCAGTCAATCAAACATTTAGGTTCATCAGCTCATTTGATGTTAATTTTTAGCAAAATGCATTATCTAGATTTTTAGTTTACTAATTTCATATAGTGCCCATACTAAACTAGTTGGGTTTATATAATATTAACTCTACATGACACCCTATAAATAATAAATATATCAACATTAATACAAAATGGCAAAATAAAAATGCCAATTCATGTAAATATATATATTGGTTATTGACAGATGTGAGAAAAGAAGGTGAAAATTAGAAACACTTTCTGTAACCAAGCGTCATATTCAATGCTGAATTCTGATGTGACTACAGGGTTCCCTATAATTCGAAGTGTGCAGGAAAATACCATAAGGGATTTAATCCGACTTTCTAACTATTCTATCAATTCATCACCCATAATATTGATTATTATTTCTAATCTGTGTAAAAAAAAAAAACCATAAATTTTTAATGGGAGCGTTAGTCGAGAACAGCGACCCAGTACTTCACTGGTACTTTATTTTATCGACCTCGAAAGCATGAAAAGCAAAGTTCATATTGGCAGGATTTGAACTGAATGGAAAGAATATGAACAGATGCCACAAGACATTTGTTTTGAACTCTAACATGTCTGACTATGATGATGACGATGATGATGATGAAGATGGTGATGATGATGATGGTGACAGTTTCCATACTAATCACTAAAGCTTTAAACAAAGATCGAAGATCGATGATAGTACAAGACGATTCAACACAATAATATACGGTGCGATATGATATAGTGTTATACGAAGGCGTGTAAAGAGTTAAATAGCAAAGACAAAGTAACAAAAAGTTCAAGCCAGAAAATTCTTCTAAAGTGGGTAGATCTCCAAGGGCTTCTGGAGAAATCCTGATAAAACAACGGTCAATCTCACAACTTGGATGAATGCTCTTTCCTCATCCTCCTCCCTCATTCTACAGGTGCATGCTCAAGGCAGACCCGTTCGCTTAAACTATTTGTGCCACCCTCACCCACCTTTCAACAAATTTGCTAGATGGCTGCACATCTTTCTTCAGCTACACTTGCCCTATCAAGTGAAACTTGGAAAAAGGTAATGAGGCCAAAGAGGAAAGTATCTCTCTTCAGCTCTTTCAGTTTTGTCCACCACACAGCCTCCTTCGCTAAATCCATCAGATAGATGACCACTGCATGTCCTTCTTTGCTAAGAAAAGCGATGAAACATTATTCTAAGCAGACTCAGTCGATAGTCGGATCTCTCCTACACGCAATAGTAGGATCTGTCGTACACATAAAGCAATGCTCGGGCACTGGACGTGGGTATGCAGAACATTTTAGCCAAGCTCGACCGATAGCATTTTCATGCCTGATGAGTTTCTTTTGTAAAACACCAGCTAGTTGATTTTCGTTGACGTTAGAGTCTCTCCGAGAAAGTCGTCGCTCTTGCCCGCCACTAGACCTCTCTAGAATGCCAAAGTAAAACTTCCACCGACCGTATTGCTCAACTGACAGAAGGTTGAGAGCGCCTGACGGCTCTCTAGTTGTTATTCGTCCGGTCTTTGTTTACTCTTGCTTTAAGACTTGCAGCTCAGTCCAAGAGACGAGCTGCAGAAAGGCGAGTCTAACAAAAGCCGACCACACCAACATTAAGAGGAAATTGGAGACGTCGTAGCCTCAGCGCATGTCAGCACTTCATCAACCACGGCTTACCTAGTCTTCCACTCAGCAGGTGTCGATAACACATGGAACAGTTGGTCATTGGAATGTCTCCCTTCTATAGAAAGCGGGAAATTAGACACTCCAGTCCAGTTACAGTGAAATGGGTCAAAAGCCAGGCAATTATTTCAGATGAAGGCAATATATGCGTTTGCTACTTATGCCCGACCTTTCTGGAGTATCTTTCTCTCGGCCCGTTTCTGAGTGTGATCGGCTACTCCGCTAGCCACCTTGTCCCAGTTCTCCATCTGGACCAAACCAGACATCAAGCGATTTAACTGATCCACCTACCCAGCGTTCCATAGCGCTGTAAGACCGCATGGTGCCGCCCAGCACGTGCTGAGCTGCAGGCACGCTAACTTTTCTAAGTTGGTTTTTGCTCTTATCACAATAACGTATTTTCTTCGAGCAGTGATGCTTAACTCTATATGTCTGCTGTTCGACAGCATGATGGTAACACCATCTGTGTGTGCCATCACACTTCTCGCACGTCCTAGTTCACGCGGAATCCTCTTCTCTACTTGCCATAGTATTGGCATTAAACTCAGTACATACAGAAGCGGCAGAGCCTTCATTGTTTAGGGTTGGAGCAGGCTGTCGAAGTAGGCGCTGAAATCCATTGCATTCTGGCCCGCCATTCACCCGAACACCTGAGCGAATTGCAGCTGAAATGCCGTTACACATCTACTCGTATTTGGATAGCATGGATCCATTATGGTCCACCAAAGACCAAATCGTGGTTCTATTGTGTTGCACTTCCCTCAACGATCAGTTTTTGTGCCTTAGAGCACGCACCTTAGAACATGTGCCTTACCTCAAAAACGTACGCTTTGCTCTTTGTGTTGAAAAATTGGCCAAGGGTGAAACTTTCCCCATGCCCTCGAATGCAATACCTTTCTTCTAAGATTTTAATGCGGTCGCGCTCTAAGCTATGTTTTATTGCTATTTCTTTGCTAAACATTATTGATTCTGCTTAAATCGCGCTTTCTAGAGCGTACCACCATTTGTTGTTGACCATCAGTCACGTCAATGCCCGCTTAACTAATTGACTAATCCGATTTCAGTAAGTTTGGTGCGCCGGCAGTTACGCGTTCACCTTCCATTAATCGGTTCCTTGCCTACGAATCTTATGTAGGTCGACTGTGCAGTTCACAAATTTATGGTTTGTGCAGCCAACGATTTTAAAATGTGACAACTAATGTTATCCTTATCTACTGGTCTACAGAATATTCTATCTAGATATGTCTAGATGACCCAGTGCTGTTTGAACATTCGGAATATCCAGTCGGTACATGAAAATTGGAAATATATAAGCAGGTTTGCGAGGTTTTTGCGCTCCCCTCTCCTATCGGATCATCCCACGCACGCGCACATCCAAGATGGCGTGCCAGTCGCCCTCTAGCACTAAAAGTGAACGTTTCCGAGAAACCTTCGAGATGCTTGAAGAAATCAGGCTGTCACACCCCTGTTGAAGCATAAACAACTATCAGTTTGAAGGCACATCCTTCGCTACTATTCATATCCAGAACCACCAACTTAATTTTTGCTTCCAAGAAGAGCCGTGTGTTGAGGATCAAACCCTTTTGAAACAATACTGCAGTTCTGCCTTCCATTCCCACTCCATTTGGAGATAAGTAACTCTCGAAAAAAATCAAGCTGTGTCGCATATCCCAAATACAATGAATTAGGGATTCAGTGAAAATTTATGAGACATTCCCCAAATCCTCCATTTGGATAATCTAAAATGAACATATATACGCAATCAAGAGTGTACATATGGCAAGCAAACACATATAGAAAAACCACAAACACACGTGTACAAAAGACATGTGTACTCAATACATGAGTGTAAGTATATCAACACATAGAACTACACAAAGGTGCACACTAATTAGCTCTCATATTTACGAGGAACTGGTTTTCATTTGTCTGTTTGTTGGTACAAAGTTGAGTTCGCCGCAGAAGAATTTCAATAGATCTCAAAGAAAAACATAAATATATAAAGGCACACATACATACAAACGCACAAGCATGCATCTTTACATACAAACGCGCACGCGCGCACATACACACACAGAGGCTTATTAAAATAGAGTTGTTTTTGGTAAAGTATTGTCTGACATTACATTAAAGAGATTTGTTAGGTAAGGCCGGAATAAAGTAAACTACAAAAAGAAAAGAAAGCAAAGTCTAGTTTTCCCTTTATACTTCTATATTTTGGGTTATGGTCCCTTCTTCAGAACATGTACAAAAGTGAAGGATGGAAAAATCTCGTTGTTTGGTGTGTGGTGAGAAGATTGCTTCCCTACCACAAGGTACCGAGTTCAGTCCCACTGCGTAGCACCTTGGGCGTATGCTCTCTACTAAAACCTTGTGAGTGTATTTGGTTGGTGGAAACTAAAAGAATCCCGTCGCATATATATATATACACATGTGTGTGTGTATGTGTGTGTGTTACTGTCTTGTTTGTGTTCCACTACCGCTTGAAAACCGGTGTTGGTATGTTTACGTAGCTTGTTGTTTCGGCAAAACAGATCGATAGAATAAGTACCAGGCTTAAAAAATACTGGGGTCCTGTAAGGCGGTGCTCCAGCATGGCCGCAGTCTAATGAGTGAAACAAGTGATAGATGATATATATATATGTATATTAATCAAAGTGTACAGTATTATATAACCATTACAGCCGATCTTATTAATCGGTTTTGCACTGAGTGGTTCAACGGGTTGTTAGATAACTGCCTGATTATGTAATCCTGAGCTCTTCAGAGTAGGCAGTTATGGTAAAAGAATGGCGACTGCTCTCTATAGTCGGTGGACAAAAAGAACATCCGTTTGTAATCGCTGTAAAAAAGGACGAAACGAAGTGCTCAAGAATTAAATCTCGTCTGTATTGAGGGAGCTTCCGCATAAGGTACTGGATTTTATTTGGTCCTACATTGAAGTAAGTGACAAGGACGTACGCATTATCATGCTCGCCAGTAGAACACTACTCTTCAGAAAAGGGTCGGCCGGAGCCATGTGCACTGATCCAGTGCGTGTGTGTATATTTGTGTGCGCGTGCAGTAAACATTCATGTTATTTAAGCGTATAGGTGTGTGTAAGATACGCATGTGTGTAAAAGCTAAGTAGAGAGAAAAGGAGGGAGAAAGTAGAGAGAAGAAAGAGAGGAAACAAAGGGAGAAGTATGGAAAAAGAGAGAGACAGAGAGAGAGAGAGAGAGGAAATAAGAATGTTTATCTGCTTTGCTTTTGTTTTAATTGTTTCGGTCATCAGACTACGGCCATGTTGAAGCACCGCCATGAAGACTTTTAGTCGAGCAAATCAACCCAGTAACTACATATTTTTTAGTCTGGTACTTATTCAGACGGTTTGTTTTGC
>NC_068989.1:59198633-59204472 GCF_001194135.2 Octopus bimaculoides
TATATATATATATATATATATATATATATATACATATCTATATATATATACATATCTATATATATATGTGTGTGTGTGTGTGTGTGTGTGCGTGTGTGTGTATTTTTGTCTGTGTTTGTCCACCTCATCGCTTGACAACCGAAGTCGGTGTGTTTACATCCACCTAAACTAGCGCTTCGGCAAAAGAACCGATAGAACAAGTACTAGACTTACAAAGAACGTCCTAGAGTTGATTTGTTTGACTAATGTCAGTACATAAGGTGGTGCTCCAGCACGGCCGCAGTCAAATGACTGAAACAAGTAAAGAATATAGTTTTAAATATGCACACATGCATACAGGGAATAGATAGATAGATAGATAGATAGATAGATAGATAGATAGATAGATAGATAGATAGATAGGTAGATAGATAGACAGATAAATAGATAGATAGATAGATAGATAGACAGATAGATTTTTATTATGGAATAAATATTTCTCCCTCTCAGTAGTCATATAATTCTGCCTCTTCGAATACTTTTTCATCAAAAATATAAACGTTGCTGCAACAGACATTTCAATTTTGCATAAGTCTGTCGAGACGGTATTCACACTGCTAACTGCCGAAGTCTTCTGGCATTGTTTCTAAGAGCTGAGGAAATGTCGCGAACATCTGGACAGGATTATTCAAAGAGGACCTCACCCACCACATTCTGCTTCTATTTGGGAATTTTACTCTGTCTTTTTATCGCTCTGTTTCCCTTACAAAATCTTCTAAACTCACGACAGTTCTAGCTGTCGCACATCATCTTGCACACACAGACACACGCCACTCTGTTTCTTCTCTTCTATACTTGCTCCTCTCTGCCTAAATACACACACACACACACACACACACACACACACACACACACACACACACACACACACACACACACACACACACACACACACACACACACACACACACACACACACACACACACGCACCTAGCCTTGAAGCACTGTAGGTTCATTAATAGTTTATATATTGTATATCACAGTGTATATTATATGACAGGAAAGATAACATGAAGCGATGAATTCATATCCAGCCGCAGGCAATAAAGGGCGTACGCTTCATTGTTCTTGTCAACCTACCAGTCATCTTTGTTAGGGCAATTAATTCTACCTATGCACCCTTCAGCTGAATTGGATAAATATCAGTATCACATCACAATCACTCTATATGCTCAGATGTTTTATTTCTATTAAAATACATGCAATGTTTTGCAGCAATTACGAAAACTGTCTTATATTTCTGTATTTTTGCCTCTTATTGTCTGTCTCACTTGTCTTTAACACAAACACATCTAATCTCAAACACACACACATACACTCACACACACATACACACGCATTCATATATTTATGTATGTATGTATTTGTGTATGTATGTATGTATGTATGCATGTATGTATGTATGTATGTATGTATGTATGTATGTACATGTAATTTTATTCAAAAGTTGAATTAGCCATCAATTATATTCCAACTGTCGCCCTATTTTGCAATATTATTAATGCACTTTTGCCCTTCAGAACTAGTTAGAAAGCTTCACCGTGTTTTATGAGCTCCATAAGGTTTATCTTTGTGACCAATGAAGATTCCAACGTACAGCTTGTATCGTATCCTGAATTCTGTAAGTTACTAAACTTATGCGGTAACCATCTGCAGAAATAAGCAAACATATCTTGCATTCTCTGTTAGCCATAATCATAAATGTTAAGATAAAATCTCTTGAAGCAGAGAAATATGATTTTAGATAAGCAAAGAACATGTAATTTTACATATATAGTTGAAAGCGAAAACATTTTTAGGAAGCAGCACTCTAAACTTGGTAATAAAAAGTACAAGCAATGTTGATAAAACAAATAATTCGAATAATTTGTGTGATGCTGTATAGCATGTTGCTGTTGGCACGCCGTTGCTTACGACGTCGAGGGTTCCAGTTGATCCGATCAACAGAACAGCCTGCTCGTGAAATTAACGTGCAAGTGGCTGAACACTCCACAGACACGTGTACCCTTAACGTAGTTCTCAGGGATATTCAGCGTGACACAGTGTAACAAGGCTGACCCTTTCAAATACAGACACAACAGAAACAGGAAGTAAGAGTGAGAGAAAGTTGTGGTGAAAGAGTACAGCAGGGTTCACCACCATCCCCTGCCGGAGCCTCGTGGAGCTTTAGGTGTTTTCGCTCAATAAACACTCACAACGCACGGTCTGGGAATCGAAACCACAATCCTATGACCGCGAGTCCGCTGCCCTAACCACTGGGCCATTGCGCCTCCACAGCTGTATACCATACATAAAAACAAATACACACACACATATATGTATGTGTATGTATGTGGGTTTGTGTGTGTGTTTTTATATAAAACGCCATATGTTTTTTTTATGTGAGTGTGTGATACCCACAGTCGATGTACTTATATTGGGATGTAAATATAGGTGTGCATCAGTATGAATGTCTGATTATATATATGAAATTGTATAATATAGAGGAGAGATGGATATATATATATATATATATATATATATATATATATATATGAATGTATGCGCATGTATTTGTGTGTGTGTGTGTATACATATGTGTATGTGTGTGTATATGAGTGTCTGTGTATGTATGTATGTATGTACTCGTGAACCCGTGTGCATAAAATTGCATAATATAAATAAGACATGTGCGCGCACAGACACACACACATAGATATGTATGTGTGTGTGCGCGTGTGTGCACGCATGTGTGTGCACGTATGTGTGTGCATGTATGTATGTATATATGTATGTATGTATGTATGTATGTATATATGTATGTACATGAAATTACGGGTGCTTTACCACAACAGATCATCAGAGAATTCTTTATTGCATTATGTTATAGAGAACTAACATCCATAGTTAAGTAGATGTCAAGGCATTTATAAATGTTTTGTGAGGGAATTAGAAAAAAAAAAAAGCAACTAGCAAAGAAAGATAAAGACGGATTGAGAAACAGAGAAAGGGAGAGTGAAAAGGTGAAAGAAAACATAAAACAGGGAATAAGGAAATGAGATAGAAGAAACAGAAAAAAGAGTGATAAACAGGAAGAGATTAGGTCAAGATTGTATTTAAAGAAAGAAAGAGAGAATGAAAGAATAGAAGGTAAAATTAAGCCGGACGACAAGTAAAGGGGATAAACAAAAAGAATAAAACATTAGATAAACAACATGATGACTTAAGTGAAAATTTAAAAAAACATTAAAAACACCCAAGTGATTGAGAAAGAAAGGAGGAAGATAAAAATCCAAATGGAAAAGAGAGCGCATGAGAGGGAAGAGAGAGCTGAGAGATTATAAAGAGTGTTCAGAAATTGTCAGTTAACATAAAAATATAAATGCGCCCTTTTAAAGCCCTAGCCTGGCTCATGGCCCGGTTTCCCGGTTTCAATGGCGTATGTGTTCCCCAGCTGTGTTCCACAATCTTACGATCATGGTGCGGACACTCTAACCACTAGGCCACGCGCCTCCACAGTTGGTTAACGTATTGATTGAAAACAAAAGATATTAGAAAATGAATATTAATGCAAATATATACTTCAGTACGACTAGGTCATAATCTAACACAAATTCGTGTCCAAAGGTCTGGTAACTTGACTGAAGAAAGACGGCCACGAATGACCCGTCTTTTTTCTCCCTGTCCTTCTTTTTTTATATTTATATATACATATAGCGGCGTACGTACACAGAATATATATATTGCTGTTATTATTTTATATATTTTTTCATCAGTGTTTTATCTTAAATATCACATTCCCCTTGCCTCCCTTTCACCTCATACTTTCGCCTGCTGTCACGTCCCCACTTCTACTCATGCACTCCTCTACATACCTATATACACCCACCAAAATTCACATGCACACGCTTCACTCAATGCTTAACCCGATACACGAATACACTGCTATGTAGACACATACCGCCGCTTCAAGTGTCTTCCTAAAACTCACTCCATAGAAGCGCATTTTCACGAAGCCTCTGATCCCCAAATACTTTTCCTTTCTTTTTCTCCAGCCATTTTCCCTCATTCATTCTTCATGTATACTGTTCTTAATCATCCTTCTTCTGATGAATGACTAGCACCCGAAGCGGCAATCAACTTTCTCTTTCTCTTATGCGTTAAACTAATGCAGTTGTTAAACTGATACTCCTCTACCGTATTTTTAAGTGAATACACAGACACACTTACACACACAGACACAGAGACACGCACAGACACACAGACATACATACACACACACACACACACACACGCACACACACACACACCACACTCATATGTAGGGAATGATAGAGAGATAGAAAGATAGATAGATAAATAAATAAATAAATAAATAAATAGGCAGTTAAGTATCGCTCTCTAGTTAAGTGTCTAGCTATCGATTAATCCTTCTGCCCTTACCTATCTCTCTACCTCACTCTTTCTTTCTTTCTCTCTCTCTTTCTCTCTTTCTCTCTCTCTCTCTCTCTCTCTCTCTCTCCCTCTCTCTCTCTTCATATATATATAGTTACACACCTATATATATGTATATTTATGTGATATATACATACAGGTTTATATATATATATATTATATGTACGTATGTGTATATATATATATATATATATAATGTATGCATGTTTACACACATGTGTTTTATGTATGTATGTACTTATGTATGTATGTAAGTATATATGTATATATGTATGTATGTATGTATGTATGTATGTATGTATGTATGCATGTATGCATGTAATATGTATGTTTTATGTTTTATGGGTTGAAAGTAACTAAGCATTAGAAATTGCTTTTAAAAATTTTAGTACCACAGACAACACCAAAATGGATTTCTTATTTTTTATTGTCTTATTTATTATTTTCCAGATGTCACGCTATGAAATGTGGAATTCCATTGTTTTGGTTCAGAGATGCTGGTGTGCGTGAAAAGGTATGCATGCAACACTACGTCCGGAGCCAATAAAATGTTGTCATGCAAAGCTGATGACCACGGGCTCTGTGAACGATGCAAAAGGAAGTGACCCTCCAGTCACGTCCCGATTAGCGGAGACAGGGCAAAAGTGCAGGAAATGTTTAATTGCAGCCTACAAAAATCAACATGTCAAGCAGCTCGTGAAAATGGATTAACAAGACACACAATACTACGGTGTTGCATGAAGAATTGAATTTCCGTCCGTAGAAATCCCATTACGTGCAGGAACTAAAACCTGAAGACTGTGACCACAGAATGGAATATGGAGAGTCAATGCTAGGTTGGCATGAAGATTGGCTGGGGTAGCATTGGTGACCTGATATTCATACAGGATGGTGCACCACCCGATTTTGCTCTTACTGTGCGTGCATGGACGTTTTCCTGGACGTTGGATGGGACGACGCGGACCTCATAAATGGCCTCCAAGAAGTCCAGATCTCACTCCATGTGATTTTTACCTGTGGAGTAACACAAAAGAAGAGGTGTACAAGACAAAACCTCGCACACTGGAGGACTTGGAGACACGTATTCAGGAGGTCCTCAATGATATCCCAGACGACGTCCTTCAGAAGGTGGTTCATTCTATACTTGGCCGTTTTGGGAAACTGGTTGATGCTACCGATGTGATAAAGAATATGTATCATTTGTTTCAATAAATTTGTAAAAGGAGTATCGATTTTATTACCAATTTTTAATGCCTACTTACTTTTCACCCACCTGTATATATATGTATATATATATTGGCAATATGACCATCCCCAAGTACAACAACACATATATATATATATATATATATATATATATATATA
>NC_068989.1:59204738-59209586 GCF_001194135.2 Octopus bimaculoides
AATAATAATAATAATAATAATTATTATTATTATTATTATTATTATTATTATTATTATTATTATTATTATTATTATAATTATTATTATAACAACAACAACAATAATAACAATATAATAATAATAATAATAATAATAATAATAATAATAATAATAATTATTATTATTATTATTATTATTATTATTATTATTATTATTGTTATTACTACTACTACTACTACTACTACTACTACTACTACTACTATTATTTAAGGCGGTGAGCTGGCAGAATCGTTAGCACGCCGGGGTCTGTCGCTACGTTCTGAGTTCAAATTGCGCCGAGATCGATTTTACCTGTCATCCTTTCGGGATCGATAAAATAAATACCAGTGAAACACTGTGGGTCGATGTAATCGACTAGTCCCAACCTTCCCCATGCCCCCCTTTTGGTAAAAATTTTAAATTATGATAATAATAATAATAATTATTATTATTATCATTATTATTGTTATTATTATTATTATTATTATTATTATTATTATTATTATTATTATTATTATTATTATTATTATTGTTATTATTATTATTGTTATTATTATTATTATTATTATTATTATTATTATTATTATTATTATTATTATTATTATCATTATTATTGTTATTATTATTATTATTATTATTATTATTATTATTCGCATCCTGATATATTTGCCTCACCGTTGCATATTTTCTTGCCGTCAGTTGCAGATAGGTCATCATTGTATAGCAAAGCCTGTAGACAATATTCTGTCATAATCAGTCGCGTGGCCGGCAGCTGTAAGAGACATCATGGGCAAATCCATGTCGAGCTGAGAGAGAGAGAGTAACAGCATTAGCAACAACAACAACAACAACAACAATAGTAGTAGCAGCAACAGCAGCAGCAACAGCAGCAGCAACTCAGTTATAGGAACAGCAGCAGTGGCAACAGCACAGTAACATCAGTAACAATAACAGCGAGCAGCTTCTGTAGAGGTGGTTGTTGGTGGGTGTAAAACATTATTGTTTCAGTTCGCTTAGGTCCTAACAATAGCTATGTACGAGTTGAGAAACTAATACTGTTAGAACAACAATAGACGAATGATTTTTCACAGTTCCTATTTCTAACTCTTTCTAGACGTCTCCCTTATACTTTTATAAATTCAGAGTATTTTTGTCCCTTTAGCCAGTAGTAAAACGAATTTTTGTGTCCTCTCGCCCTGACACATTTAGGTTGTCCCGACTGCTATTTATTTACGACAGTATTCTGTAAATTCTTTTACCCCTGTATCTTAAACAGTTGGTGGAGGCGCAATGGCCCAGTGGTTAGGGCAGCGGACTCGCGGTCATAGGATCGCGGTTTCGATTCCCAGACCGGGCGTTGTGAGTGTTTATTGAGCGAAAACACCTAAAGCCCCACGAGGTTCCGGCAGGGGATAGTGGCGAACCCTGCTGTACTCTTTCGCCACAACTTTCTCTCACTCTTACTTCCTGTTTCTATTGTGCCTGTAATTGAAAGGGTCAGCCTTGTCACAATGTGTCACGCTGAATATCCCCGAGAACTACGTTAAGGGTACACGTGTCTGTGGAGTGCTCAGCCACTCGCACGTTAATTTCACGAGCAGGCTGTTCCGTTAATCGGATCAACTGGAACCCTCGTCGTCGTAAGCGACGGAGTGCCAACAACAACTTAAACAGCTGTAAGGGGAAAGCAATGTGCTCAGTGTCGGCGAATTTTATTAGCTATTTTCATTAATATTTAGTTATGTAAATTGTGTATGTTCCAGTAGATTTCAATGCATAACTGCATATATATGACCGTAACTTAAATCCAAAATATACCATAGATGCTTTATGCATACAACGGAGGAAGCCTTTAAACTCAATTATTTCCCTTTATACATTAATCTGATATGATTTTGAAATTGCGTGTAAATTTAGAAATGTTTTATCGGACAGAATTTATGAGCGAATTTGTTATAAGCAGGAAAAATCGAAGGCTCTCTCTCTCTCTCTCTCTCTCATTCTCTCTTTATATGTGTATGTGTGTGTGTGTACGTGCGTTTGTGTATGTGTGCATGTATATATGTATGTATGTATATATATGTATGTATGTACTTGTATTTTGTTTCAAAAGCATACTATAATGACTGAACTAATTCTTTTATTCCTGCTGTAATTATATGTAACCAATATGGCACACTATGTTCGACAGCTTGGAAAACATGACACCGAAAGACTATCTGTTGAATCGATGGTGTTTATTTATCGGTTTCTCAATCATAAAAATGTATGTACAAGCAATAAACGACTGAACTAAACTCTTCACGCGTAAACTGATTTTTGAGCCACAGCTGGAAACTGCAAACTTGATGAGAAATATATGTGCATGTTTTGCTCGTAAAGAAATTTAACCTTCATTGTCAGGCTTTCGCTTTACAACCGGTAATTTGTAACGGCTTGCAAGACTCTTTGGTGCATTTACTTAACTGTCATTAGATGCCGAATCATTGCATAGAGTAATGATACATATATTACTGGCATTTCTTTTATAAAGCTTAAAGGAAATGAAAAGATAAGTTTTATACAGCCACTTCAAACAGAACACATAAAGTACATTATGCCATTCAATACGTCATTTTCCATTACCACCCCCAATAGCCATCACCAGAGATATAGTTGAATCAGGAAGGTCAGAGCTTATGGCCTTTGATATGTTACTTTTTTCCTATTCTCAATTTACTAAATGTATGATTTTCTTACACAACATAGTATCATTCATAAAACAGTATGTATTACTCATTAAGGAAATGTAATTTATGTATTCCACTCAATGAATGCTGAGTATGGATATGTAAATACAATAATATTCACGTACATCATATGCGAACGCATATATATGTGTGCATGTATGTATGTATGTATGTATCTATGTATGTATGTTGTTTGTATGTGTACATTTACTTCTCCACTCGATCAAGTTTAAAGCCCTTGAGCACTACTAAGTGTATTTTTTACGGAGAATATCTGATTCTCTTCTCTTCTCTCTCTCTCTCTCTCTCCATATATATATATGTGTGTGTGTGTGTGTGAGTGTGTGTGTGTGTGTATGTGTGTGTGTGTGTGTGTGTGTTTACAGAGAGAGAGAGAAAAGAAATTGAAAATGCCTTTATCTTTATTTTAAAATTTTTTTAAACTTGAAATAGAAAGACTTGGAGCTATGCTACAATCGCCTTGCTTTTGACTGGAATTCTGAAAATGTTTTGTTTTTACGGAGAGAACATGGTCCAAATTAGTATCTGTTTTGGGTATCTTTTGATTGGTCGAGGATGATAACATGATCATATTTAGAAACTTTTGTAAGTTTTCCGCTACTTCCGTTCTTTCATATTATGTGACAATATGTTTGGCGCCGTTAGTTAAAGCTGTTACGGTTGAGTGAACATGTGTATTAACAATCCCTAGCAATCAAGGCTGTCTGAATTTTATACATCAAATGTAGTAGATCTCGTGATTAGTAGTAGTCTCAGAAATCGTTGTAGGTTCCCCACTACGTCCGTCCGTTAATATGTGACTATATTTTTTGCGGACATGGGCGAACTGCATCGGGTCTTCCAGATCGTACCTAGAAGAGTATTTTGTAGGATTGTAGATAGAAGTAATATAAGCTGTCCATGTTTCAAAGTTGTCAGCTACACGGACCATAAATTTGTGATCTGTACGGTTGACGTAGATAGATAGGTCGACATAGATAGATAGGTGCGCCATGCTTTCAGAGACTGAGTTAGCAAATTAGTCTATCGAGAGTTGGAGGGCGTAATCATAACAGCCGTTGGTGGAGAGCCCTGAAAAAGGCTATTAGAGTAGAGGCGGTAGGTTTTAGTAAAGAAATAGCGTTGGAGGAATCTAGAATAGAGGGAGTCCTAATTACGAAGCTAGAAGAGGCGCTTAGGAAAGGCATAGCGACCGACGTACTAGCAGTGAGATTAGCTCTTGATCAATTCTTCAATGCCAAGTACGAAGAGTGAATTGTCAGAGCTAGGACGCGTGCACTGAGACGAGAGGGAACGAAAGCCATTCGATGGGCGGCCCGGGTGGCAGAGTAGCTTCGTGAAAGCAAAGCGACAATTCGGTCTTTGACGAGCTGTGATGGGCACATGACAGCCCAGTCCAGGCAAATGTGTGCGGAATTTCAGCGGAACTTCACCGAACTGTATGGGGTGTGGCGTGGTTCTGGGAGGGTGGTGGATTTCACCTCCTATAACAGTGGCATGCCGCGCATCTCGGCCAGGGATCCTTCACTCTGCTTAGCATGTACCCCTCCACACATCTTTCTTAAAATGCTCATTAGTAGCAGTATACAGACAACAAATAGGAGAGGCGACAGACTGTCTCCTTGAAAGATTCCTCTTTTGGTATTAACCTTTCCCAGCTTTATTATTATTATTATTATTATTATTATTGTTGTTCAGTAGTTTTATTTGTATAATGTGCTTTCACTTCACTACCGAGCGCAGCTCTGTGCGCCTTGGGTATGTGCTGTGGTTTGCTGTAGTGCTCTTATGGTTACTGTAATAAAAGTGTTTTGCGTAGGATGTGTGCAGTGCCCAGTAGTGCAATTTTCTGTATGTTATATATATTTGTAAGTCCTGGTGTTTTTGTTATGTATTTGTCTGAATATTTTTTTATTATACCTAAGGCACCTACTATGATAGGAATTGTTTCTGTTTTTAGAAGATTCCACATTCGAGTTACCTCTATTTCCAGGTCTTTGTATTTTGAAAGTTTTTTCCATTTCTTTTAGGGAAACGTTGTCATCTGCTGGTATTGATACATCAATTAGAAAGCATTTTT
>NC_068989.1:59210852-59215012 GCF_001194135.2 Octopus bimaculoides
TGTAACCGCATCCAGTTCTATTTAGCAATTCAGTTAAAGGTGTGAGTGCCAGGCAGAACAGGAGTGGAGAGAGCGTGTCTCCCTGGAATATTCCTCTTCTAATGGAGATGGCTTTCGTTTTCACAAGTCCCTCTTTTGTTTGGAGCTGTAGCACTGTCTGCCATTTGTTCATTGAGTGCCTTATGTTAATTATTATTATTATTATTATTATTATTATTATTATTATTATTATTATTATTATTATTATTATTATTATTATCTTGCACTCATTTTATGATTCAGTGGTCAACAATATACTATTGGTCTATACTTTATCCAAGACAGAAAAATTATAGAAAACACAACTGTAGATATATATTATTTCAGAATATAGATCGAAGTTTCTATAGCGTGCGGGGTGGAGCTCCACTACTTCTCCCGGCTTCTCGCTCATTTAATGATCATACCATTCAATGAAGTGTTTTTTTATATATACAGTCCTTATTGTGAAAAGAAGTACATCAAGTGATTTCATAAAAGATGGACCAAAGCAAACTCCTAAAATTTACTCAACAAATAAGACAAGGCGAGCGGTGTAAAAAAAGTTGAGTTTCCGGTTTTTGCAGATGTTACTTCATTACATGGACATACTATTTTTCATCCGAATCGATTCTAATGTTGTAAGAAAATTTGCTTAGATATCCATTAATCCAGAAACGTCATTAGACAATAGTTACTAATAATATATTTCATGTGCGGACACGATGCCAAATGCACTTTTGCCGAAGGACAAGAAGCCAATGCCAGGAAGCCGAACGCACACAATGCCGAACGGACATAAAGCCGAACCGAAACAGTAATAATTAAAAAAAAAAAACATTCCTACCTATACAGTTTAATGACCAATTCACCAATTTGGCGTATATATTCACTAATTTAGCAATTTTCGTATGTCTTTTCGGCATCCTGTTCGTTCGGCTTTATGTCTAATCGGCATTTTGTCCGTTCGGTTTCTTGGCTTCGGCTTCTTGTCCTCCTCAAAAGCGCATTCGGCATCTCGTCTGTGTACCATGTATTTTGCTATTCTTATTACGTACAAGAGTGTTATATCTCAAGCTACTGCTATCTAGCACCTTCAGATGATCTCTACTCAACCGCTACACAAGTGCTACTCGACTGCTACTCAACAAACCTACCAAGGCCAGACTACCTCTATTTATATGTCTTGAGAGATCCTACTTCTTCGCCTGGGGACGTCGACACAACAAAGAGAAACTTATTCATATATTTTGATCATATTTTAAGATTCTTAGTGAAACATAGTTTTCACCACTCTCGCTGAAGTAATGAGGAGTCACTAAGTCATTTTATTAGATAGTATAATTTTTGGTACCCAGAAACAGGATTGTTTATTCTTTAGACAACTTTATTTTTCTAAGTTAGTGTACAATCTTGTATAATTACTTAGATGTTCATCCACCCAAAGTTCTTTGAGTACTGGGAAGACTATATTTCGTTCAGCAGCTCATAATATGATCAAACGACTGCTGGATTGTTTCTTATTTAAGCCAGGAAAATGAAAAACATCCGAGAGGGTACCCCAAAGTAACCGGAAACGTTCTCTATGGGACAAGCCCGTTGTAGTTCAGGATTCCGCCGCTAGAAGCCACTTGATGCGACCCTCAGGTAATAGTCCACCGATTGGCGTCTTCGGGTGAAGTTGTACTGCCATGTGGTGCATCTTTGCTTTGCAGTGCTTCTCCTCTGTTCGTCGATTTTTGCTATGGCTCAAACGAAGGAACAGCGTGCTTCCATGAAATTCTGTTTTCTGTTGGGAAAAACTGCGGTCGAAACAGTTGTCATGCTTCAAACAGCTTACAAGGATGCTGCGATGTGCAAAACACAAGCTTACGAGTGCTTTCCACGCCCTGGGAATGATCACTTGTCGATTGAAGACTAACCTCGTTCAGGACGACCGTCGACCCCCACCCCCCGAACGAATGAAAACATCATGAAAACTCATGAACTGATCATGGAGGACCGTCACCGAACAATTGACGAACTTGATATATCTGGTGTGTCCTGCAGCTCCTGCCAACGAACTGATGACGGAAGCTGGTGCTGCGTAATTTGCAAATGTGGAAAACATGAAGTAAAATACGTTAAAAGGCATCACATTGCAAGAGTTCTAGCACTGCTTCGAATAATTATGGAAAACGTAGCTAGACCGATACATTGCCCTCAAATGGAAAATATTTTGAAGGCGATAAAAGTGTAAACGTAAAACTAAGTGAATAAAATAATACTGTAAAATTCCAGTTTCTTTTGCGTACCCCCTCGTCGTTAATCGAAGCCATATAGATATGTAAAGAAATCTCTCTTACAGAAATGGAGAGAGAGAGAGAGAGAGAGAGAGAGAAGGGGAAAAAGAAAGAGAGAGGGGGAAAAGAAGGAGAGAGGGAATGGAGGGGGAAATAAGTGATTCTACAAACAATTCATTGTTGGTGTTACTAGATGGAGGTTTACATCAAATTATTGTACGGAGCTTTATCAAACAGCACGATCAGCTTTGGAGACGGTGAAGAGTCAATTTTAAATTCCATAATAGGTCACGTTCCGTCCACTTTTGGTAACATGAAATATTTTACTTTCAATATTTCTTACATTCGGTGACACTGTTCAACCTTTTGAGGTTAGCGAAAATAAAAGTTACAACGAAACAGTATTTTTGTGCTATTGAAATAATACGAAGCGGTGACATCTCAGCGGGTGAGTGTCCCTCAACTCCGGCTTGAAGTGTTTCACCTGGCACGGAAATCTAACTAATAGTGGTACAAAAAGTCACTATTTATGATCACATATCCAGAAGGACCACTTACGATTAAAAAAAAATACATATATATATATATTTGGTAGTATATACATTTGTTTGATTCCTGCTGGCTATTTTCATTTGACCGAAGTTGTTAAAGTTTAGAAAAAACGGATACTTGAAATAAATAGAAGAATGGGTAAATATCCAACTTGTTTTATTCCCAATATTTAGTAATTATGTATCGTTTGGCAGTGAGTAAAACTTTGTTTCATTGTGGAAACCAAGAAGAATTGTTTTGAGAGAATAAATACTAATCATCACAAAATTTATTTCTTCATGCATTCAGTCTATTGTAGTTCCATGATTTTTTAATTAAACATGGTCTCCTTTAGATAATTGATATTAATATTTATATCATTGGTTAGTTTTGAATGTACTAATTATTTTAAGAAGACTGAACAGAAACTGTGTCTTTAGATTTTTTTCCCCAAAACATTTCTACCATAGGTGGTTACCATTCGGAATCAAACCTGCGACTCTTTGGAGCTTGCTTTCTTCTTACTTTACGCTGCCAGTATAAAATTTTATTACCATGTTTAACGTTTATATATTTTAGTTCAAGTCATACAGCCATAACTTAAGTGAGACTGTCTTACAAAAACAACATTCACTAGAAAAGACTATGTACCAAACAGAAAAGAACCATAATTTGGTTTCCAAAATTGTATCCATACGAAGTCTTCAAAATAATTGTTTCAGCTTTATTTCAGACTAAGTAAATCAATCCTCGAATCTGATTAATCTAAAACGCTATCATTCACTATTTGCAACTGAATTTTTCAAACAAACAGGTAGCACTTAAGCTGTTGAATGGGACAGGACTGAAACATATTGATATGTTTGCATTTTTGAAGAGTATAAGTAAAATGAACTCATGCCAATCATTAGAATTTTTAGGCTTTCATATATTTCCTCTATGGTGTGTATGGACAATATTTTATCTATATTTGAAATGTAACCAAATTAAATTACAATCACTAATCATAAAGTGTATTAGGAGATGAAATTACTGCATACGTTTTATGGTTAATTATTAAATATTATACTTTATTTTATGCGGATTACCTTACTACTATTATTCTGTGTTATATATGATAACACATGAGTTTCCTCTTGAACTGAAAATATGGCATATACATACATACATACATACATACATACATACATACATACATACATACATATATACATATATATATATTCACATATATATATTTCTATATATATATGTATTATGAATACCATTTTATTTATATTTATATATATGAATATAAATTATATATATACATATGCATATATATATATA
>NC_068989.1:59215068-59216652 GCF_001194135.2 Octopus bimaculoides
ATATATAATCATTATTTTTTATCACCTTCAAGAACGTTTAGTCTTTTGCCGAACCGCTAGAGCCGGGAACGTAGACACACCAACAAGTCTCATACAAGCACGCACGCACACATACACATACGCGCGCGCGCGCGGACCGCTTTTCCTTTCCGTCTACCAACTCCATTCATAAGGCTTTGGTCAGCTCAAGGCTAGAGTAGAAGACACTTGCCCATGGTGTCACGCAGTAGGACTGAACGCGGAACATGTGGCTGGAAAGCAAAATTCTTACCACACAGCCACGCGTGTGCATATTATATATTTATATATACGTATAATTGCTAACGGCACTATGATTTTAATTGAGGAATGAAAGCCTTTGCGTTATCCGTTTGTCTTAAGTCTACTGTTTGTATTACAACTCTTGTTATTCAGGACATGTAGCACTAATCTCATTGCTGCACCTTCATAAATTCAAAGCGGAATTTAAAGTACGTTTCAGTTTCAGTTGGCTGGTAAATTATTTTATATTCACCATCGTTTATATAACCAACATCATGACTCATATTTCTTAAACAAACATTCTTTTAAGGAACGAGATAGTTTATACTTCTAGTTTAAACTACAAAAGAAGAGAAGGAAATGCCGTCACCGAACAATAACTACCAAAGGCAAATGGTAAGTAAATGTAATAACATTTGCGGAAGATAAATGTATGTCTTATTACTTCGTGCTGAAATTTGTTTCATTTGTATTTTATATTTGGATAATAGGGTTTAACTTGTTCTTAGGAAAATGTTAATTCAACCTGTATCATATACTGTTGATATTTCTTGATGCTTGTTAAGGTGGTGAACTGGCAGAATCATTAGCGCGCCGAATTAAATGCTTAGTAGCATTTTGTCCGTCTTTACATTCCGAGTTGAAATTCCGCCGAGGTCGACTTTACCTTTAATCCTTCGGAGTCGATAAAATAAATACCCATTGAGCACTGGGTTACCCCTCCCTCGAAATTGCTGGCCTTGTGCCAAAATTTGAAACCAACATTTCTTGATGTTTCAAACCAAGCTCTCGAGGAAAGAAACCACAAAATTGTATAAACAATACAATGTTCTATGTTTATTATTTTTATTGACACAGGTTCTGATATAAACAGAATGCATATCATAGCTCCCCACCCAGCATAAAGCCACATAGATCGAAAGGATATGATTTATATATTACTCAGGTTGTGTGAAAAGTGAAATTTATCTGGCAGAATTTAAAGCCTGAACACATGCTATACATAGCCTCACGTTTTATTACTCGATATAACTTTACGAATCTTCATCCATAACCAATGTAACTTGTCTTATTCCATGTACTAAATTTCAAATAATAAATATTCCTTATATAGACATGGAAACTAATATCCCAAGGGAAATATTTTTCTTCACAACACTTTTGATATGATTTCAAATTAGAATTAAACCCAGGCCACGGGTTCTATTTAAACTCGAAAATGTTGCACTGGTGTTTACTTAGGTTTGCCACCCTGAAATTAATTTAGCACAGGCACACGAGGTAGCGAGTTGCAATACAAAAATGTGTACATTTATTTTTAAT
>NC_068989.1:59216662-59220783 GCF_001194135.2 Octopus bimaculoides
CCTTATATAGACATGGAAACTAATATCCCAAGGGAAATATTTTTCTTCACAACACTTTTGATATGATTTCAAATTAGAATTAAACCCAGGCCACGGGTTCTATTTAAACTCGAAAATGTTGCACTGGTGTTTACTTAGGTTTGCCACCCTGAAATTAATTTAGCACAGGCACACGAGGTAGCGAGTTGCAATACAAAAATGTGTACATTTATTTTTAATATGGTCCTGTCCATCAGAACGTGAAAGGCATTCACTACAGGCTTTTGTCTCGGATGAAAAAATTCTCTGTAGTCTTTGTGTGTAAAAACACTTCGACTCTTGCTTCAAGTAATACAGCAGCCTATCAGACATAGTGTTTCAGCATGATTCTGCCTCTTCGGTGGCAGAAACCGCTTTGGTCATTTGGAGATACACCGTAACGTTTCTTGTATCTAGGAAACAGCACACAACCTGAGTAATATATAAATCATATCCCTTCAATCTAAGTGGCTTTATGCCGGGTGGGGAGCTATAGTAGTACATTTGCTGAGGTATGCTGACGTTTGTCATGCCAGAATTAATTTAGTAGCAGCACGTGAAGTAGAAATGAGCAGTATAAAGACTTCGCCTTTCCTAATAAATACATCCGTCAATGAATAGTTTGCATTGTTGTCTTCAACATGGTGATTCTCCAAACTATACATTAATACAAATTAAAAGCTGAGTATATAGTTGAAATATGGTAGAGATGGATCAAAATTTGAAAAATTAAGATGTAAGTTTTGTGTGTCGCTAAGGTCAACGCTGGATCAAATTACATGGATGTTTACGTAGTGCTTTGTCGAGATTTTTCTATAGATTTCATGCAATGAACACGTTAAGAAGTTTGTATGGTCTACATTTAGCTATTAACCAATATTGATACCCAGCAATAACCCCACGCAAAAGTCTATAATAAAAATCAGATTCGTATTCTTCTATATAATTCTTATTTTCTAGGCTGGTTTCGCAGTACTGCTTTTTATTGTCATGTGGGTATCTATGACCACAGGACATGTAGCACTACTCTCATTGTTGCACCTTCATAAATTTGAAGAAATATCCTCGTCTACTTGGTAAGTAACGAATGAAAAATGTTTTATATCTTTTCAAGAATATTGACTACTATTACTACGTAATATAAGATTGTGTAGTTTGTTATATTTGGTTTAGAAGATAGAAAAAATTGGAGGCAGAAACATTAAGACATAGTTGTTACATTATCCAGAATAGACAGTGAGGATTCTTTCCATTCTCACATTCCCCTTCACTTTTCCACCTGTGGTCCAGCCTTTCAAAACCTATAAAGGTTGCTCGAACTGTACAGAAGAGACCCGACTGCGTAGAGACTGGCCAAATTACTGACGGTGTAAAAGCACCAAAAAGAATTTTTATTGTACCCCCTTATAAGGCTTCATAACAAACCGATTTTCTCCCACTTGCTGTAAGATGACGTACCAAACACATGAACGTTCAAGGTGTGACATGAATATTACATACCACAATTTTTCGGGTGGACACAGAATATGGTTACTCTTCCACAATTTGCAAAATACTGGATTCTACATATGCTTTTTGAAATTATACCGAAATTTTCATTATTATTGTTGAGGATGAAGAAAGTGATGTCGTGACAACCTCTTGTGAGAACGTACGGTCTTGTTTGTTCTGGTAGATTCTGTGAGAACAGACAGTAGCTTGCCGTCGGAAGTCTCACAGGGTCTCTTTCCGCACATTATAAACTTTGATACTTGGTTGTTAATTACTGTGGGAGACATGTAACATCTAAGTACTAATCTCAAGATCCTAGCTGCCCCCAACAGAGCAGTGTTTTGGGCTTGCTCTGCTTTCATGCCAATTCCGTTTTCTTTGACATATTTCTCGAACTTGGTTGTTAGTGCTCCGAGTGTCCCTACAACTACTGGAATGACAGACACTCTCCTCATAGTCCACATTTTTGCAATTTCGTCTTTTAGTAGTCTGTACTTTTCAATCTTTTCTAGTTCTTTGTCACTTATGCGTGCATCTCCAGGTATTGAAATATCTATGATCTTAGTTTCCTTTTTTCTTTTATCTACCACAACAATATCTGGTTTCCGAGTCTCGACTCCGAGTCACATTGGATTGTAAACTCCCACAGTATCTTATATTCCTTGTTCTAGGTGACTCCTTCTGGTTCATGTTCGTACCATTTCCATGCTCTGTTCAGACCGTACTTTTCACGTAGCCTCCAGTGAAGGAACTTAGCCACGTTATTGTGCGTCCTTTTGTGGTGTTTTGGGGTTAGCTTGCTACACTCACTCACAATATGTGAGATTGTTTCGTTTCTGCTGTCACACATTCTACAAAGGGGCGATTCGCTATTATTATCTATTTCGAACTTGGTGTAATTAGTTCTCAGAGCTTGTTCCTGGGCTCTGCACATCAGTGCCTCAGTGTATCCTTTCAGATCACTTTCAGATATTGTCTTCTCCTTCGATTTCTTTGAGGTATTGCTCATGCAGTGGTTTCATTTTCCAGTTGTTTACTCTTTCTTTTTCATCCTGTTTCTTAGATGTTTGTGGGTTCATCGCATTTTTGGTAGGTATTATATTGTTAATTCTAACAGCGGCAAGCAAGGATTCATTCTGTTGTTTGATGCACCATCTAAGACTGTTCTTCTAGTTGACAATACAGATCTTGCATCCTATGAGACCTCTTCCACTCCTGTTTCTAGGCACATACAGTATCGCTTTTAGGGCGAAGTTCCATGTTAATTGTCATCACCTTTCTAGTTTTCCTGTCCATTTGCTCATGCTCGTTCTTCGTCCACATAACAACACCTGCGTCGTATCGCTTTAAAGAAACGGTCCCTGTGTTGCCCTGATTTTGTTTTTTTCCCATTGAGTCTACTTCCTATGAATAACTTGGTTCTTCTGAGATATTCTCGCCTAAAGCTTTCCTTGATTTCACTTTCCTTGATTTTGTCGTATTCTAAAATCCCCAGATATTTATATCCATCAGTTTCAATATCCTTGATTTTATCGCCGTTGGATAGCTCTACACCACCATCAGACGACACTACTTTTCCTCTTTGTATTATAAGTATACCAAACTTTTTTGTCCCAAAGTCCATTCCGATATCCTTACTGAATATCTGCACTGTTGAAACTATGTCGTTTATTTCACGTTCGAACTTTCCAAAGATATTTAAATTCAAAGATCTTTAAATCATCCATATATAACAGATGTTTTAATTTTCCTCCACTTTTCAATGTGTACCCCGATGTCACTTTCAGTAGTATCTGTGTGAGGAGTATCATCCAAATCACAGACAACAATTGTAATAGGCTATTTCCTTGAAATATGCCTCTCTTGATGTTAACCGTCGCCAAAAACTTTTCCACTTGAGGTTAACTCTGTAGTCCAGTTTTCCATTGATCTCCTAATAAAATTTGATGTTATCAGACACCTATACCAGCTCAAGACTTTTTAAAATCCAGGAATAGGGGACCATGTCATACGCTTTCTTATAATCGATCCACACCATACCCAGATTAGTATTTTCTTGCAGTGGTTCAGTACCATTCTGTCTATCAGAAGTTGGTCTTTTGTTCCTCAATGCTTACGACCTGGAACTTAACTGCGACGAATACTATATATGCTAGAACATTGTCTTTGCATATATGCTTACATATATCCGTAATAAGCATTGTGGGGAGAGACATGTTCATATAGCATAAACGTATGCTTAGATGTATGCACACCTACATATATGTCTATTTGTACGTATGTATGTATGTATGTATGTATGTATGTATGTAACATTAGCACTGATTGCAAGGCCAGTGGATGAGCGTGGTATGTGTGTCAGTGTTTCTGCTTGCGACTAGGCAGAAGCATTCGAATTTTTTCAGCCTCGCTTTATACTGCATAGAGATAACCCTAAGTCATAGGTACCGGCATCATAACCAGTATAAGTTCTGTCACTGTTACCCCAATTACAAATATTTAATTGCTTTATTTACGCCACTAAAATCCATCTCTCTGTATATAACGCCGCAGACATCATCATCAATTCTTACAACATTAATTTCCTCCTCGTCGTCATCATCATTAATATC
>NC_068989.1:59220854-59235626 GCF_001194135.2 Octopus bimaculoides
ACCACCACTACCACTATCAAACTATCTTCCCCATTGCTCCACGTTAACAGCTTCAACTCCCAAGCCGCCGTCACGACATCACTTTCATCATCCTCAACATTGTCGTCCTTGCCCAATATCATTTCTATCATCATAACATCTCCACCAATACCACCACTATTCATATCACCACCACCCTCTAAAGGGAATGTTAATCCCGGAATTCTGATATTCTACCAAAACTAGTTTTCGTGTATCGACTTAGTTTGCTCAGAGCGGAATTAGTCTCTAAATATCACTAACAGGATTAAGTGAAGACAGAAAAGTAAAGATTTACTGATCAGATCGACAATTGTCCACGATAAACCACATATAGCAGTTCTCCATTATTAACTAATGTTTAACATTAAACGTTGACCCCTTTCGATAATTCATGGTTTAGACTCTTCTGTATAGTGTCACATTAATGAAGTAAAAGAAGTGAGTTACGAAATTAAAAATTGTATCCTTTTACAGTGAAATATTGTTGATGAATGGAAACAGGTTTTTTTTTTCATTCTGTACGAAAACTAATCAATGTTATATTCTTTCTGTTACAGGTACATCTGTGTTTGCATTGTGCTCGAAATTCCACACTTGTTTAACATAGCTCACTGCGTGTGGGGTACCTCCTTCATTTGTGTCAAGAAATGGACAAAATGGCCAACTGTGTCACATCTTTGCACGGTATTTAATATATCAACACACAGAGAAATATTTAAGCGATATTTAATGATAAGGATAAAAAATCTAGTGTTGCATAAAATTGCTTTCTTTCTTTTTTTTCTTTTTGCGGCACCGACTTTGTCTAATGTTCCTTTCAACATTTTCAAAGGGTTGGTAAAATGAATTCCAGTCAAGCCCTACGTTAATTAAATTAACCTACCTCTACCCTAAAAATTTATTGTGTTCAGTCACAGACAGGAAATTGATTTTTGTACGATACTGCTCCAAGACAAAATTTTCCTCATATAGGACCCAATATCGAATTAATATTGAGCTGCCTGATAATTTCGAGTTTCTTACCATTTATTTCAATCCTAATTTTTAACAGGTCAGTTGATAATAAGTTCTTCGTTCACGACAAGAAGTCGAATGTATTTGACAACCCAATAGTTAATTATGGAAGCATTGTTTTCTATATTTACTAATTTTCTTATGCAAATGAGATACCATTTTTCTGAGAGCAATAATTTTATAATGGTGTTACCTGCACGTATGCACGCGCATATACATAGACAGTTGTATATGACTGATTTATAACACTAGTAATTCTTACATGTCATTTAAAATTTCAAGTGTTGATTACATTAAACTATTATTGACCAATTGTTTTAGTAATCGTTTTTTTTTTTGGTATGTTTTAGTCAAGAGGGAAAGCAGGGCTCAAGATCCTATACAAGGCTTTCAAGACTGGTGAATTGGAGTAAGGAGGGTGTCCTTGAACCAGTGACTTAGTCTGAATTATTAGAACAGAACAGACCCGCTAATTATACCTAAGGTGCCAGGAAATGATGTGAAACTAAGCAACGGATTAAATCTATAACTATTGTGGACCATAGTAGGATTTAACTCTGAATATAAAAAGCTGGACCAAATACTGGAAGGCTTCTGGACCGAGATTTTATTGACCCTAGAACAAATACCACTTTAACGACTCTCTTCCTATAAAATATATTTGATACATGCCATATTTACAAGCATTAGTTCCTAACGTAGATGGTGTCAATGTACAACTTTCCATTTTTCTCTTCTACAAAGTGAAATGCTTTACTCAGTCAGACGGTTATATATTATTTGCACTACAGCGTTAGACCAAAATTTTACCACACAGTCCACCCTATTTAATACATAAAAATGTTTTTTAATCTTCCTTACTGAGTCTCCATTAGCCTTTGCAGGCACTCCACTACTAACGAGATGGTGTTAGTGTTGAGCTTAAACTGTTGCAGATCAACATACGTATGAGCAGGAAGAAGATTCCAGAGGGTTGATATTTTGGAGAGGAAACAACCAGGTGTAGTAGTTAGAGCGTGACAGGGAGTGAGGCGGACATGACAGGGGTGACCAGAAATGGAGAGACAACTGGAGCGAGAGCGTCTGAGTGAAGGTGATACGAGAGCCACGAGCTTCGAGAAACAAGGGTTCTTATCGTCACGATAGAAAAAGGGAGAGGTGGGAGACAGTACACCAGTGGATCAGGCATTTTATTAAATTTTATTTCCTTCAATACCAAAGAGTCTAGTAGCTCTTCTCTGGATGCGGATGCAGTCCAGAATTTATGTATACCTATTAGTGGTTCTGTCCCTGATGTGAGAGCGGTATTCAACGCCAGGCCTCTCTGAAACCTTCTGCAGTGCCTGCAACTGTTAAGGTCTGAAATATTTTCTGACCAGAAAGAGAAGGATCAGTCCTAAGTTTACAATCTAATTTCATCAGTGATTCTCGGTGATAGCGAGGATAATAGTATTCAGAATGACTTCTCACTTATATTTAGCAGAAGTGTTGTGCGATCGTGTTTCCTTGATATGTGCAGTGCTGTTAAAAGTGACAAGATTGGTATGCTACCCCAAACACACACACACACTTGCGGATATTCTCAAAGTCCCGGTTCATGTAATCGATGCAGGTTTAGCTTACGGCGTTTAAGTTGCATGTTAGAGAACAATGAAAGAACATATCGTTTGCATAAGAGTGGGTTACAGGATGTGGTGGAAAATAGGTCAATGATATGTAGAAGCAAGACATTTGAGGACAAAACCGAACCATGAGGCACACCGGAACTGATTGACGATGGGGCAGAAGGAACACCTACTATACATGTCATGATAGTGTGAACCGATAAGAAACTACTGATACAAAACCTAAGAGACCAGTAGGGCCTGAAATCGAGAAATTTTGAAATTAGCGTGCTAACATAGATTAAGGCTTGGTTAATGTCTGGGGCAACCAACATTCCTTTTATCGAACTTCCCTAAATGAGAGCCTTCTGGTAAATAGCATAAAAGAGTAGTAGGTCTCTAGTGACCCTAGATTTTCGGAGAACCGTAATGTTGGTCACCATGGACAGAGTTTAAGACGCAGTATTACGTCATTTGTTTCCATTACTGTAGAATATATTGTTTATATAGAATGTGTGAAAAATCTCGATGACACGACTTTTTCCTGTAGCAAAACACAAATTAAATAAGCGATTATTTTTCAGTCGGAAATCAAAATTGTGCTTTGGATTCGGTTTGCCAAGAATTTAGTCGCTTTATCTGAGACGTCTATAGTTCAATATATTGATAACTTGAAATTTACATTTTAAGAGTCAGTTATCAATTTTGACCTGTTTACTTAACATTGTGAACAATTTCTGTTCTGCATTTCTTTTTATGAATTATCATTGCTGATATTGTAGGGTATTCTGGCCAGTTTGCTGGAAGTAGCCTGTTTGAGTGTACTCTTCATAGAGTTTGCTCCACTTTTTCCCGCCCATATATTGCTATTGTTGTCTGGATCAGTGTACTCTGTGCCTGCTATAAACGAATATATTAAACAAAGGGGAATAACTAATGTAAGTATTTAGCTATTTTCTTCAACTTTTCTTTTTTATCTTTAAACAAAATATGGAAGTGTTTTTATCGGAGGAGAGACGAGATTTGGTCAGAAAATAATCAAGCATGTAACTAGAAAAGATAACAAGTTTCGGTTATCTTCGAGTGTTTTTTTCCCATAATTATAAGCTATGAATATTGAGCTATCTAAAACTACACCTAACCATGCTAAGGCCCCAGATGTGTCTACAGAGCATTTGACAATTGCCAGCAGCACTACTCCTACATGGACCTAAACTATCCACAACAAGCTTATAAGACATTACAAAAATACACAAAACAGTACTCTCTAAATCATAACAGGTGATACTGGACCATACCTAATGACCAATTATTCAATGAAACAAAACTACTAAAAACTAAATACCAAGATATGCAAGAGGTATTGCTTGTTGCTCACAATACCTGTCACCATAGGAAAAAATCCCTCCAGATAAGCATATACTTATACAACACTGCAGTTACTACTACAATAACATAAGAATAAAGCTATTTCTCCCATTCATCCGAAGCAAATTCCAGATACCACACACACTCAATTATCATCAATAGCTACTCTGATCCGCAATACTCTGTAGGAATGCATATTACCAGCAATAAGAGTTGAGGTACACCTTACCCACTTCGCCTATATTCAGCACCGGATGCAAGTGTATAGAAATAGTTTGAAAACGGAAAGTGCGCAAATCACTCAGGAATACACTCCATATGGTGGAGTGTGTAGTATGGTCCTCAATTCGGTGGAAACATCGTTCTAGAAGGAAACGAGCATGTAGTTTGGGCCTTGTCTATCGATCGACTATGGCGCACCATAGAACTGCTCAATTCAGACTAACTTGGGAAAACATCAGCAACAACAGTATATATTTGATTTATGTTTGATGTGATCTCAGTGCTGAGTTGCAATCCTTCGCTAATCCCAGAAAAGACAAAAACATAACTGTCACAAAATATTTTAGCCTGAATCACAGCACGAATTTTTATATATATTAGGGTCCAAACAGGTTATAGTTTCGAAATGCCACTTAATTCAGTACCTGCAAGCCAACAGACTCTACGTAGTCGCTTGACTTACTAGATATAACATTTAAATCTCCCACAGTCTTAAATAAATAAAGGCATAAATGATAATGCAAAAGAATTGGTAGATCACGTGTCTGCTCAATCAAAGGTTACTTTGAGTTAAAAAGCAATAATATCGGTACTAATGCCATCACCGCAACTATTATCATAGGGATTTTCAATTTTATAATTTTACACTTGTTAATTGAATGTATTCAAAATATTCTCTAACAATAATTTGTTTCAAACTTTTATCCTTTGTACATTTTAAATATTAATCAATGTTTCTGTTATGATAATATTGATAAAATGAAATCCAATGCCGGTATATATACTTCATTTTTCTTTTTCAGAAAACAAAATTGTTTGAAGACGAATGTATTAATAACGGTGGCTTTAAAGTGTCCCCATCTCCCGATCATCTAAAAACCAAATTTCCTTTAAAACCTGCCATATTTTGTTTGAGTATTTTGATACCATTAATTATATCTGGAATCCTTTTTACCTGGTCGCCATACAAACTTCATCTCCTACATGTTTTTCTCTTACCTATTATCCTCCTTCTATTATCCATTCTATGGACACCAAAAGTACAAGTGGATTTTTATCGTTCCTCGGATGGTCGAATGGATAACCGCCGAAAAACCTCAATGATGTATGCAATTGTAAAAACAATCGCAGTTCCGTTTTGCATTTCAATTGTCCTCCTGACACGTTTTAAAGACCTGCGATCGTTATATTTTATTGATTTTATTTCTAATGGATTTCACCAGCTCTCCTATTTCCACGTGTATATCCTCGTGATCTTAATTTCTTTAGCCGGCATGTTTGTTGTCTTAACTGGACTTCTTTGTGCAAAGGTAACAGAAAAATTAGATGATTTCATCATTTTAAAGATAATATCATAAATTTGATGTTAGGCGAGATATTTATAACTAAAATAATTCCAAGAACTATATTGTTAGCATAGTTTGTATCGTATGAGAATGCGATTGTCTTTGGAAGAAATATTCCATCGTCCACCCTCGTTTTATCTTTAGTCTGGATACCACGGTTATTTTTCTGTGAAGTGATTCTCTTGCAACTCATGAGCCAGTGAGCAATGTTCTACGAGACTGATTGATCTCATTAAAACTAATTCAGAGTTGTTTACAGTTTAAATACATTCTATTATATAGTTTTAACATTAAATACATTCTATTATATAGTTTTAGCATTAAATACATTCTATTATATAGTTTTAGCATCAAATATATTCTATAATATAGTTGTAGCATTATATAGTTTTAGAATTAAATACATCGAAAGCCTATAGTGAGACTGTGGCACACCATAATTCTTTATATCCCAGAGACATTTTCCGATTAGTATTATATGAAGAATATTGATCTTCAGTTTCAATTTTATATTGTTGATATAGTTGTTAATACAATCCTTTCGGTTGAAAATAAAGAAGCTGACAAACTCAGTATGTCGACAACACTTTATATGGAATTCAGAATACATTGCTATTGTCCAAAGTGCCCTTTAGAACAGGTTATGCAGTACTTGAGTGTTTTTAGTCACCTAATTATGACAATATTCTAAGCACGACTATCAGAACTACCTTTTCTCTCAATTAATTTTGCCGAGGTATTAAAGTAAATACTTATTGAACGTTTCCAGCTGATGGCTATAAAATTTATAGGCTGATAGGATTTCAAGCAAATGGACTTTTGCCTCGAAGGTGATAAAATGGCGGCATTCCATACTCACTTTAAATTATGAAGTGGGAGATTACGTGATCTAGTTGATTATTATCATCTAAAGTGATTTTTCGATAGACAAATAAGTGTAACTATATCCTGAAGCTGTTTATCGAATATTTGAATTCAGATTTCAATGTTCAATTAGATTTCACAAAATGTTCATTAGATTTCACACAATATTTGACCGTATTTGTCAAGTTAGTTGTGTGAAATAATTTAATAACTTTAACATTATGGTCCTAATTATAGAAATTACTGCCACAAGTTTTAATCTTGCTTCTAGTATTCATCTTTAAAACATTCTCTCTCTTATATAGATGGGACTCACTACGACGGGTATGCTAATTCCATCAATGATGTCAATGCCGACAGTTATTGGAATCAACTTATTACAATGTGTATCAGTTGAGGAAGATTATTGCAACGACTATAATATTTGGATTATTGTATCATCCATTCTTGCGGCATTAGTTTGGCTTTTGCCATTATTAATCTACGGAGCAGCGTTTACGCGACCAAGCGACATCTTGCTGAAACCATTCCAAGAATCCTTTCTACAATTTAGTTGGATTCCCCTTTTCCTTGACCAGTATTTACTACTTAATTATTACCCTGATGGTTTTGGCGACTCTCAGCAGTCTGAGATCTATGGTGACCTCAATACAGCGAAGTGCAAAAGTAAAGTATTTATCTGTACCACTATGTATAATGAGAAAGAAAGTGAAATGAAAAGACTTTTACAAAGTTTGAATAACGTAGCAAAATCACCAAATCTACAATATGTTTACAAGGAAGCTCACATTTTTATGGATAACGGTTCAAAAGATAATCGCCTTACCAAGAACTCGATGATACTTATTTCGTTGATTAAATCCCTTGATAATATAAGATTGAACTCTTTAAAAACGTATCTCACTCCGTATGGTATTCAAATGAACTGGACTTTAAGAAATGATTTCCAATGTTATGTACATTTCAAGGATTGTCAGAAGTTTAAGGCAAAGAAACGCTGGAGTCAAGTGATGTATATGAATTATATTTTGAACTATAGATGTAAAATTTTACATTTCACGCAAGATGCTAGGCAAACATTTCATACGATGGAAAGTGTGCCAGAATATTTGTTAGGTGATATAAAATGCACAGCTGATCGACTGCATAGCGACTCGTTGAAGCAAGATGAGACAAACAGAAAAATATCAGAAAATGAAAATTATACTGGGAAATCAATAAGAAGTAAAAAGAGACAGTCAAATCACTCCTCTGTTTTAAAGATGGAACTCGGAAAGTTACAATGTCTGTTAAAATCGAACTATAATGTTCACTATGAGAACATAGATGCCTCTTCCTGCAAGCATAAGATGCATTCGGAATATTCAAAAGCACCAATCATTCAGACCATATCGAATGTTTTACAATTATTAAATAAAAGGCAATATTCCAGATACATGACGGTAAATTCTGAGTTACCCTTTCAGATTACAAATGAAGAATCTTCAAGTGAAGAATCAGGGATTCAGTCAATAGCCAATACAATATCGGTAGACAGTTTGGAATTCTCTCCGGGAATTACATCCGAAGATGATATAATAGATGCTTCCGGAAATGAAGATGAAAGCACAGATGTGTCCTCATCGAACGATGATCACACTATCATAAATAAGGAACCGGTAAATAGTTGTATAGAAAAGAATAATTCTAATTCTTTAACACTTCAGGTAAAGAACACTAGACAAATCATATCCCAGACTGACAGAACATCATCTGTTAGCAAAAAAGTTTCCTTTCCAATAATGTCCCCATTAGTGACATGTCTTGATAAATCTGCGCCTGTTCCATCTACCAACTGTCTCAGTCCAATTTGTAACTATAGTTTTGACTTAACGCCAAAAGTTTTCATGATTGAAAAACCATTTTGGAATAGAAAGATGCAATATGATATGAAACCTAGCAGTAAAAGCACCAAACCAACAGAAAACAAAAGAAATTCTCTGAATTCTTCGACAGAGCCAAAACCTTCTCCAAGAATACTTCCCATTTCTTATAAAGCTACTTCAGAAATCTCACAGAACAAATCATCGTTGAAATCCAGTTATTTTGATGACTATACTTACATACTTGCTACGGACGCCGATATGGAATTTGACGACAAGAGTCTTGTTCGACTCATTGACCTTTGCAATCGTGATAAAAACATAGGAGGCGCTTGTGGTAGAACCTCGCCAAAAGGACACTGCAATACTCCGGTAGTCTGGTACCAAAAATTTGAATATGCTAAAGGTATATCAATGATTAAACTCACTTCTCTTTCCAGCGTTCACATACAATCAAATAGGAACACATACACACGTACACACTCATCAGACATAAATATATCTGATGAGATGGATGTTTCCCACGCGTCCATGAAACTTTAGGTCATGTGGAGCTATGGCAAGCTGTTATTCTACATAACACACACGGAATCACACACACACATACACACACGCACAAGCACGCATGCACACACGCACTCACACACACAGCTGAACCAAGAGATTCAGTTCATTAATTCTCTTGTTAATTCATGAATTAATTTTCATCATCTACTATAAACACATAAATGCCTTCTCTTTATGCGGTGGAATTGGACCAAAGACTAAAGTATTTTATTAAGTAGCATAACATTATGAGTAACAATGTTATGAGTTTCATTAGTGTAAAACTTACATTTTACTATATTAGCCTTGCATAATCTGAATGATAGATCCATTTTTGTCAGAAAGGTCACTTACAATTAAATTTAACGATACATAATTCTAATTTTTGCAATGGATGCAGCTATAAGTAATTAGCAAAATATTTAACAGTGAAAGTCGCAGTCGGTTCACATAATTCAAAACAATATGGTCCAGTCAAAGCAATCGATTCAACTGAGTACAAGAAACTAAACCAGAATCGGCCGTTAGGTATCCCATTACTGGTACCGCCAAACTGTCAATATTGCAGTCTACATAAGGCAGTGAGGTGGTAGAATCGTTAGCACGCCGTGCAAAATGCTTGGCATCATTTCATACGTTTTTACGTTCTGAGTTCAAATTCCGCCGAGGTCGGTTTTGCCTTTCATCCTTTCGGGGTCGATAAAATAAGTACCAGTTGAGCACTGGAGTCAATGCAGTCGAATTACTCTCTATCCCAGCGTTGCTGGCCTTGTGTCAAAATTTGAAATGAATATTAGTCCCTACCAAACTGTAAGTAGGTTCTATTCCTTCTGCGAGGAAAGCTACTTGAAATACTCGTGGCACTCCGTCGGTTGCGACGACGAGGATTCCAGTTGGTCCGATCAACGGAACAGCCTGTTCATGAAATCAACGTGCAAGTGGCTGAGCACTCCACAGACACGTGTACACTTAATGTAGTTCTCAGGGAGATTCAGCGTGACATAGAGAGTGACGAAGCTGGCCCTTTGAAATACAGGTACAACAGAAACAAGAAGAAAGAGTGAGAGAAAGTTGTGGTGAAAGAGTACAGCAGGGTTCGCCACAACTCCCTTCCGGAGCCTCGTGGAGCTTTAGGTGTTTTTATCACAATAAACACTCACAACGCCCGGTCTGGTAATCAAAACAGCAATCCTACGACCGCCAGTCCGCTGCCCTAACCGATGGGCCATTGCGCCTCCACGCTACTTGAAATAGATGGGAGCTCTATCGAGAGAGAAGATTAGTTTTTATTTGTTGAACGGCTCCGAATTTCAAACATTAATATTCCTTCTCTATGGACCTGCAAACGCACTTACATCATTACCATTCCACATCATTATCATATAGCCAAACACTATACTGTTTATAATCTCCCTGATTTACAATTAAGACAACATATATAACATAAAATAATAACAAACGATAAGATTACCTTTTTGACTGATTAACATATAATTTTCGGTTTTTAGATTTCTGGATGATCAAGAGCTCGCAAAATGTCATAGGCTGCGTCATGTGTTGTCCAGGCTGTTTCAGTTTGTATCGTGCCACAGCAATACAAGATGTCATGCATATGTATTGTGAACCAATTCAGTCGGAGTTTGACGTATTTGTCAAAGACCATGGTAAAATTCAGATACTTTAAGCAATTAGAATTCATTTGTTTTGTTTTCTGTTTTGATATATAATATTCATCAAATACGAATTACGTTATATATAGTCGTTATATTGCTACTATAAAATTATAGTAGAGGATTAGATCAGAATCATAATGTGATATAGTTGTGCATAGAATATGTGTGCGTGTGAAGGAAAGTCGATTTAATATACAACTTTAATAATACTCAACTGTGAAAACAATTCATCATTGAATGGAAACTTATGAATTAGTAATAAACTGTCATGCAGGGAAATGAAATGGAGGTTGTAAATTACAATACGGGCTCTCGCTTTGTAAGTTACACGAATTTTATTCCAGATTGTATTGCACTCATTTGTTTTGTTGATTAGTTTCTATCTACTTTCACTGAGCAGACTTATCAAAATCGTTCCGGCCATGCCATCCAGTTATTTTCTAGCACATTATATATTTAAGGATTCATTATCTAATGGTGAACTTTTCCAACGGTATGGTATGATTTAAGAAAGATTTAACTTATATATCAAGCTACCATACTCAGATATGCACAGTTACTAATATGTCAATGACATGAACTCCATAACTGCCAATACTCACTCGGAATAGCATATTGAGTCTCAGTAACAGAAACCATTAGGCTATAATCACAAAATATAGCACAAAACATATTCAATTCTATGTGTATTATTTATATTCTCAGGAATTATTCTATTAGTATTAATAAGAATAATTGTTTTCTAGATAATTGATTTATTTTCTATATTTGATCTTTTGGCAGAGGCTTGCCGAATGTTAGGTATGCATTATCTACTATAGAAATTTCATTTTACGTCATTTATTTCTACACTTAAGAATTCAGTTTTGATAACCTATTGAAACTACTACAATTACTTTGCATAACTCTTTACAACTATCAACATAACTGATTTTTTTCCACTTTGGAAATTTTAAAGCAGCATTGTAAATTTTCAATATTTATTAGGGAAGATTGTAGCTAAATGTAGTTAAAATATGTGAAGTTCTATAAACAAATTATCTGTTAAATATATTCCTTGTTTGCAGGTGAAGATCGCTGGTTATGTACCTTAATGATGTTAAAAGGCTGGAAGCTAGAATATTCGTCATATTCACACAACTCAACATTCTGTCCTGATAATTTTCTTGAATTTCTTAAACAGAGAAAGCGCTGGGTTCTCTCAGAAATGTCAAATTTAATTCTCGTTTTTGGCAACATAAGACGACTCACGCAAAACAATTCAACCTTCTCTTTAATTTATATTATTTATATACTGCAAATGTTTCTGTTAGTGATGTTATCACCAGGAACAACTGTTGTTGTTCTCACAATCTCTTTAGATATCCTCTTCGGTTTATCATGTCTATACACTACACCATTTTGCATTGGAAGTTTAATACTTTATTCTGTAATATGTTCCACAAAATCAATACAAGCCCAGTCAGCAGTGACTTCAGCAATTACCATTTTTCTTGGAGGCATTGTGCTTTCTGTTAGCGTTGGTTACATGAAATTCTTTGTGGTAGATACAATTGATGGTAAGTTTGCATGCATGCTTTCTAATTTTGCTTATTTTCCTAGTAATGCAATCAAACCAGAAATAAGCTTCTGGCGAACCGAGTCTTGGATGTAGTTGTGATTACCAATTTTATTTTACTTTGTTTATGTCCTTAATACTTTTATAAAATGAATAAGTATCATAAAACATCCCTTAAATCTGGAGAATCGAATTTAGTCGAACACTTGAAATGATGCGTTGTATGACTACCTAATCAGAGAAACACCCTGTTTTTCAATCATTAATAAATCGAGTAATAAACAATTTAACAAGAGTATATGTCACGTGATAAAATTTTCATGCTCTGATTTTATTGGCCAGATCTTCAGGACGGACAGCTTCAGTTCAAGCAATACTATTTAATTTTACTACTGATGACTGCTGTTTTATACGCTGCTTTAATACACCCCAAAGAAGCCTGGACTCTAATTCATGGTCTCACCTTTTTGGTTGTTTTCCCGGCAATGTACATTTTACTGCCATTTTATGCCGTTTCTAATATTGTGGATCAACGATGGGGAACACGTGAAAGTGTAAGTGATATTTCATATCTTTATCTTAGCTATCGTTACTGAGTTGTTTCAGTTGATATACTGCATTTTATGTCCGTTTCCATAATTCTAAGCGGACGAGACTACCAAATGTTTTACTCACGAGATCTTTACAACATAATGAAGTATTTTACAAGTATACAGTGACTCCACTATTTCACAACAGGGATCTGTAATATCAACGAAAGGTGTTTTCTGATTACTGGATTGAGAGTTAAGTGCCATATGTTATGTACAACGTTTGTGATGAGCTATGAACGAAAAGCATTTGGATTTAATGCAAGGTTTTGGGCAAATCAAACGTTGGGAAAAAATTTTTTTTTTTTAAGATACAGCTTTTCGGGTTTTATTCGTAATTAAAAGGAAATCATCAAATACTACTTTCAAGCGTGTTATTTATTTAAGCAAATAGTTTACTATAGCTAACTAATGTTCTTTTGTATTTAGTTCATTTTAGCAAAGATATGTTTTTCTTGATGCTTGTAGTGGGACATTTTCTAAGATGGTCCTAGAAGTCTCTTAGCGAATAAGTGTCAAGTTACCAATTTGGAATGTACTTTGAAGTTATTTAGCACATAGAGAAGGTACTTATGGAAGCGAACGATCTTGTTTGACGGTAGCAAGTATGTCACATGTATAGTAATCTGCGTATTTTATAGTTGATGTAGCAAAAAAGGTTGGTAGTGATCTCACTAAAGTGGCTTGTTACTGGACTTAGGAACAGTTTATGGATGCTCTGTTGCATACGAAAGGAACAAGACTGAGATACAGAGCGGTAACTTTTGAAAGTGAAAGTAAAAGATTTACTCGGATAGAATTTTTGACAAATAGATCATGTCAAGTTTTTTTATTAAAAGATAGCAGGACTGAGAAAGATCGTAGCAATTTTAGAATCATTGTAAAGCAAATGAAAGTTGTAGAAAGTGCAGAGTTACCGGATAAAATGTAGTAGAATAAAAAAAAAGCTCTATGGTTGTCTTGGATTAGAATTGCCTAGGCTTGATGGAACACTGCAACAAACGATGATTCAAATGTGAGGAGAAATTGGTGGATTTCCTGGTATTTCAAAACGAAATTCGAGTTGCTGCTGCATAGACAGCAGAGTCGAAGAAACTGCTATATTAGCAGTGTTAGGCTTAATAAGGAGAGAAGAAGAAAATTGTGGTACGTTGAGAATCAGCGTAATTATAATGCATTGACGTAAAGATGTGGGGTTTATCAATGTGGGTCCGGTGAATTGGTTAAATATATGAAAATAGCCCACAAAGAGTTCGTTGTAATTGATCCCATCTTGATAACCATACTGGTGGTTTGTTGATTGAACTCAGCGGAGAAGAGACTGAGGATAAAACAAGTTCAGTTCAGTGAAGAAGCGTGGATGTATTAGATTCAGGTAGAGGACGGAAGATTGGAAAATGATTAAAGGCTGATAGATCGTTACTATGGGAGATGACGGTGTACAGTGCTGAGAGATTTCATATCCATTATCAAGAAGAGATACGAGGATCCAGGAGGGAAAGCAAACCAGATGAAAGGATATGTGAGAGGACAGGGAAGCGGTAAGAGATGATATGAAACTATTGAGCTAGCTGCAGATAAGGGCAGTGGAGAGGTTTGGGAGAATATTCCTGTTTAAAAAACTTGTAAGAGAATACAAGGGGAGATTCAAAGTCTGTTTATATGATATGGTTAGTGTCCGTAAAAAATAGTGTGGAAGACCGAATAACTTAATGGGCCTTGAGTATCTTGAGGTAGAAGTAGGTGTTGCTGCGTTACCGGACAACTTCTCAGTGAAAGTCAGCCCACCACACAATAACTGCAAATTCTTTGCTCACCGGTTCTATAATCTCGACAAAGGATGTGCAGATGTTTTTGAAATTAAGGCGTCTGATATTCTTTTTATAATTAAATTATATTCGGATCCTCCAATATAAAATCTATTTCCTCTACGCTCTGAATCTAGGATCTATAGTGAGTGGTCGTATCTTGACGAATATTTCTCCTTAATAAACTATGTAAAGTGTATTTGGAAAGACTAATTAATCCTCCCCTTTCTCTCTCTCTCTCACTCACTCTCTTTATTTCCTTCTCTCTCTCTCTCTCTCTTTATATATATATATAT
>NC_068989.1:59235747-59237475 GCF_001194135.2 Octopus bimaculoides
ATATATATACATATATATATTATATATATATATATATATATATATATATATATGCGTGTGTGTGTGTGTGTGTGTGTGTGTGTACTTGTGCCATAAACTGCTATTTATTTGTTTTCTATAGGATAGTGATAGCACAAGCTGTTACCGACATATGTCTGACAGATTGTTCGCAAAAGAGAAAAATATCAACAAGAGACAAGGTGAGATAAATGATAAATTTGTTATTATTAATAAAAAAAATTACATATTTTCATACCAAAAATCAATTTATTGAGTCTTATGCATTATTCAGTAATAAATAGTAGTTGGTAAGAAATCTCCTTTCTTCTATTTATAATAGAAATACCTGAATCGCAGCAATTCAATGGTGAACGTGACCTTGAAACATGCGACCCAGCCAAAACTATTTTGCTGCAGAAAGAACAAACATTTTGGGAAGACCTTCGTGTCTCTATTCTAGGGACTGATGTCAATTTAGGCACTGATCAAGTAACTCTAAAACTTCGGCTTAAAATATTGCGCAATCGGTTGGTGGGAATTTTGCTGCTCTGTAACATAATTTGGGCTTGTTTGCTCAGTAGTCTTTATTTGACCATCTCGAAACACGACACTATCTTTGGAATCATAACTTGTTCAGTCTATAGTTTTTCACTGCTTATACAATTAATTGGATTGACTGCCCACAAATGTGATTCTTTCTTCAGAGAGTTTGTCATTCGAACATTTGGAAAAAAACACCCTATCTGGATTCATCGAAAAGATTAAATTTAATAAATACAGTCAAAATTAATTCATGACATAAATGTTTTAATTAAAAAATTATTTGTAAATCTCTTGCTTTATCTTTAAATAACAAACATTTTCTTAATAAACTTTCTTCAGTGAAAGCATGTAATACTCGTACACTCTACACCCATTAGTTACTATCCGAGCGTATGGTTGTGACATTTCATCAAGAGTTTCCAAGTTTATGAGAAAAAATGTTTTGCTTCATTTTATCATGTTGTATTCAGACTTACAAGAATTCATCATCCATGAAATCTTAATACAGTTTTAATCCTAATGAGAACAGTACTTAGATAATGTTTCCAGTGCTCCGTTTTCAAAAGTCATATCAGTTCCGAATTGTGTTCTAAAATGTGTTTCCATTCATAAGACAACTATTAACATTATTGATATAATTGTAAAGAAATTCTGAACAAAAAAATTACAACGTAAAAACAATCATTTCACTTCTGACAGAAGCCGCCCGTAGGTACTGTAGAATACGCTCACCTTATTGTTACGTGTAACAGCCATTACATTAGTATTTTACATAAAGAAAGGATTTTTTTAAATGATAATCAAACACTTGCTATGTAATCCTAAGTTTCTACATGTGCAGTTTAAGACTATCCATTTAATTTTCACCGATAATCATTACTACTCATCACCAAACCGATTTTATTATTAACATGGCTAAGGCAGCGAGCTGGCAGAATCACTAGCATACTGGACAAAATGCTTTACGTTCCGAGTTCAAATACCAATGAAGTCGACTTTGCCTTTCATCCTTCCGGGGCATTGGGGTCGAAGTAATCTATTAGCCCCCACCACTAAAATTTCAGCTCTTGTGCCTATGTCAGAAAAAAATTATTAAAGACGGCAAGCTGGTAGAATCGTTAACTTAACGACATTTCTTGTTTAGGTTCTGAGTTTAAATACCGCTGATGTCAAATTTCCCTTTAT
>NC_068989.1:59237664-59238340 GCF_001194135.2 Octopus bimaculoides
ATATAAAATAGTGTACATTTAAACACAAGAGAAAACTGCCTTTAACAGGCAGTTTTTATACGCTAGAAGTCAAAACCACATTTAAGAGCAATCTTCAAAAGGAATGAAAAATAAAAACCTTTTTATTTTATTCCGGTCAGACCTAGGTTTCAAAGTTTTCTTAGCAAATAAAATAATTTGCTAGGCGGAATTTCTCATCAGTGACCGCGCCATAGCACTAACATATAATTAAGAGACGAATAACACGTGTCTCATCGTTATACACTATAATTTTTCAAATTCACCGCGCATCGTTGTGTCTGGGGAGAGTCATTCTCTGTTAGTGCCTTATTATTTAACACACTAACCGGTAAAGTTTCCACTCATTTACCTATTTATTTTTCCTGAAAATTTCGTTGCCTCTTGCAAGCTTTTCAATAGTCAACAACTATTCAATAGTCAACGACTTTTCAATAGTCAACGACTAGTAGAAGAGTAGAAACTTTACCAGTGAGTGTGTTGAATAATAAGACATGAAAAGAGAATGACTCTCCCCAGATACAACAAAATATGCTTCAACGCACAAACTCACATCAAGAATCTTGCAAGCCAAATACAAAAACGAAGTATATATATGTGTTTGTGTGTGTGTGTCTACACACAGACACACATATATATATATATATATATATATATA
>NC_068989.1:59238478-59248355 GCF_001194135.2 Octopus bimaculoides
TAATACCACCGAAGTCGACTTTGCCTTTCATCCTTTCGGGATTGATGAAATAAATACCACTTGAGCAGCGAGGTCGAAGTAATCGACTTGCTCCCAATCCCCTAAAAAGATTATTAAGAGACGGCATACTGGTATCACTACTTCTTTCTCTCTCTCTCTCTCTCTCTCTCTCTCTCTCTCCACCACACACACACATGCACACATACACACGCACACACATATATATGTATGTGTCATTATTGATTTCAAATTTTGGCTCAAGCCCAGCAAGTCCGGGGCAAGGGTTAAGTCGATTACATTGACTCCACTGTTCAACTGGTACTTATTTTACCGACCCCGAAAGGGATGAAAGGCAAAGTCGATGGCATGAACGGGATAAAAGACAAACAGCTAATCTATTTATATAACATGGAAAAATGTGAGCATGAAAAGTAATATTCTTAAGATTATAAACCTGGAAAAGTACAGGACAAGTTATTACACCTGTAAACGTATAGGACAAACTATTACTTCAAGTAAAGTAAAGAATAAGAAACTCTTTAAAATATTGCAGCAAAGAATGCCAGTTCTTCTAATTTATCACTCTTTACAGTTCTCATCTTTTAAATTTATTGTACAAAACTGTTCAGCTAATTTGTAAGTTTGTCTAGTTAGTCACTTTTCTCTGTATTTAAGATAGTAAATTAGTCAGATTCTACTTAAATAAGTATAGTGTTATTTGTAAACTATAATAAAATATTTTTAATATTCAAATTTTAACTTTAGCTGCGATATTTTAAATAAAAAGTTTCTTATTCTTTACTTTACTTGCAGTAATAATTTGTCCTATACATTTACATGTTTAATAACTTGTCCTGTACTTTTCCAAATTTATAATCTTAAGAATATTACTTTTTATGCTCGCATTTTTCCATGTAATCCATGATTTTTCTAGGCATTGCTGTTATAAGATAATTAATAATGTGTCAATTAATAATTTAGGATTTTACCTTATAAAATACTGGGTAGGGGGATACATTGGCTGCTATTTTTAACGTGTCGGGCGACCAGGTAGAGGCTCTTTCATTGGTTTGATTGCGTGCTGAGATTTGTTTACACATATATGTATAATATGCATATATATCATCGACAGAAGTTAGAGAGTAAGTCAAAAGCTGAGAGTTTCGTGTATTGGCACTTTTCAAACACGAATTTGTCCATTGTTACTCTGTAATTTGTAACAAAATAACTTCAAAAATATAAAATTTTGTCAAGAACGTTAAGAGTAAACCCTGTAGTATGTGACACATTGTACCAGTATCGGAAGTTTCAAAGTGTTTAGTTAAAAAAAAATAATTAAATAATCTGTACGTTAAATTGAATAGATCCGAAATGGATAAAGAGCAAAGTCGACCTAGGCGGAAATTGAACTCAAAATGTAAACAAGGCGAAAAATCGATAAACATTTCACCTTGCGCGCTAACGTTTCTGACAGGGCACCAACTTAAAACGCAACCATTCAATTTTAGTGATATATTCTTTATTCTTATTACCAAGTGTTACTTCCTTACTCTCTTGCTGACACGAAATTTCGTTGCATTTCACCCCATAACTTTTATTCTACTAATTTTTGTTCAATGCGACTAATGACTCTGAATTCCTCATACATTTTTCTATCATTTAAGCCTAAAAAAAGTATACTTTTATTTTAAAATTAAAAAGTTTCTGTTAATTGAATGTGAATAGGTGACTTACTGTCCCCCCACCCCTTGATGTCGCAGATATTTTGATGTAACTTTTTTTCTACTGAACCAAATCTCAAACTATTTATGCCAAAGTGTAGCTGAGGAGATGTCCTCTTTAAAAATGTTAACAGTTTCCAATTTAGTTGAGAACTGAATTAGTGGTGAAGCTCGGAAGCTGCTGCAATTGACGAAATGGTGAACTTAAGAATATATTCAACCACTACCGTAGCTGAATGATACTCAACAAATCCAATAGTTACAGAAAACTGGAGCTACTAATTTGCGTACCATAAGAGTTAATACTATTTTAATATCTGGGGTATATCAATGGGGATCTGAGTCTACACAGTATCAATGTATGTTATAATATAGGTATCCTATATAGTAGTTATATAAACAAGGCTAGATTCAGTGAAACAATTTCTATTTCAAGATAAGTTTGAGCTCAGGGAAGAAACCTTAAATTCCTTAAATTTCCTATATGCAAATACATTTTAATCTTTAGATTATAAGTTTTCAGAGTTAAATCAACAGCAAAACTAACCATAAAAATGTTTATTGAATTACACCAACATATCAAAACATATGCATTGTCATACAAGATGCAATCTGTGACTTTAATAGTGAAAGTGAGAAATGTTGCAATGAAAACGAAATATAGGACTATTTGGTGTATTACACTGTAGCAATATACATGTATAGCGAAACACACTGGTATGTCTGACATTAGATATGACTCTGGGGGTAAGATATGATTGAGTTAACACCAAGTTTACAGATTAAATAAATATATATCCCAATCATATATGAGAGAACAAATGTTTGTCGGACGATTCTTTAAGAAAATTTAATCAATAAGTGTTGGAATGGAATTATTTCGCCAAATCAGTTTCTACAAAACACTAGAGGTCTCTAGGCACATTTTCTGTTTTAAATATTGTATTAGTCCTTAGTACAAATGAATGCACATCATTTGATCATCTTTTATCTCAGTATAAAAATTCTTTTATACAATTTAGTTACACAGCAATAAAACAAGTTGATCACTATTTCCAAGTATTTGATATTTAAGACATGCTTTGTTCTTCCTGAATTGTGTATTTTCTCATCCAAATAGCAATCAATTGTTTTAAAGGAAGTAAGCCGTATCAATTATTTCTTCTACGGCTTCCCAACATACTATAAAAGTTATACCAGAAATTGAAGTGAATATTCAAGCTTTCCGCAGCTTTTTCACTTGACTAGCTTCCTTGGAATGAATTCTTTTGCATTATTCAGGTAGATATAGGATTCTTGAGAAGAATAACATGAAGGGACTGACATTTATATTCAGAAGTAGCTCATTTAGTCTTCATTTTCAGCATGTCTATTTTCCAAAACACTCCACATTTGTTGAGGTTTATAAGAACATGGCATTAACGTTACATCACTTTCAACGTTTTCTAAGCACAGGTTACTTACATTATGGTAGATCATTCTATTCTGAAAAAGAAAAACACAAATAAATTTGTTACACTGCATTTCAAATTACTACAACATTCATAAGGTAGGTAGAAATAATTATATAAAGCAATATGCTATCAACTAGCAAAAACAAATGGCTAAATATTAATATATACTTATATTTATATTTTGTTATGAAGCTGTACTGATAAATAGTCAATTACTTGACTAATCATGACCGGAGGTGGGTATCAATGAATGGTAAGCTCTACTGGTATTTCCTCGAAAAGTAAAATGAAAACAAAACTTCTTCCTTGCAGACGGTTGACCTGTTATATGGAAAATTATATCATATACACATTTACAGTTTTATTACCTATACAGAGCAACTGTCATGTACTAAATTAAGGACAGTGCCTAATCTGATATTAGAATATTAATTGAAGTATCACCTACAGAGAACAGATGCAACTGGACATTCTCCTAGTCTTATACAAAATATTACCTACGGTACTTAAATAAGAAGGTTTAATTTTAACTTCTTACTCTTTAACGTATTTCTACCTAAAGGCTGTGGCCATACCTGAGTACGCCAGTATCATTACCTTTTCAATGGCCATTTCTATGTGGTTGGCTTTTGATGAAGGAGAGGCTTTGATATTGCTGCCTTCATTTGAGTTCCTTACCGCAATTTAGGCTCGTCTTGGATCTACAACCTATCATATTTCATTACTTCAAGAAGAATGTTTTATGGAACTGAGGATTTTTCTGGTTTTGTATTGTTTGGAGTATTTTGAAACTTTTTAAATGATGTATCTACATTCAATCATAGTTTTTCAAAATGATATGGAACATGTTTCCAGAAATCTGCTGTTGTTCATTCTCGATTCAGCAGTGAGAAAAGATGTTCTCTTTAGTGTTCGAGAATATCTTACGAATCGCGTCAGGGCGCGAGTGTTGTCTGCTGCTGAAAAGTTGCCCGTAGATATCTATACTGAGCTAACCGTTTACTTCGTTCCACTAATAATTTTCTTAGATACCATCATCTCTATAGTTTTGAGGCTTTATTGGCACCAAATACTCTGTATTTCTTCGGGTTTGGTTTGATATTAGTGCTTAAATTTTAGATATCGTGATAGTCTATGAGCTGACCTTGTGTTTTACCTATGTGATGAGTGAGTCTTCCTCTTTTCCACGGCAAGCTGACTGATTTCACCGTTGTTATTTTCAAACTAATACTGGATTTTCGTTTTTGCTGAAACCAATGTTACTTCGTTGTTTCAATGCTAATATTCCGAACTGATAAGCATTCTTCAATGAAAGAACGATAGATGGGATGTTTAGAATTGAGACTTAGATGATTGATATTTATGTCTGGTGACAGATTTTTTTCTAACTTTGAAATACCATTGATTTCATAGTTTGTCACAAATGATGATTTCCATGAATGGGACGGATGACAAGTGCAATGTTCAACAGATATCAACACTATGAGCTTTTCTAGTAACAAGGACAACATTCTTGTATTGACGTCTGACGATGATATAGTCCAGAATCTGTCAGTATCTGGATTGTGAATACATGCATGTCGTCTTAAATCGGTTGCGGAGTCGGAACTGAACGTTAGTGATGAAGAGGGAATTTCGAACAGAAAAACAGGATTGGAAAATTGGTTGGGATTACAGTTTCTCACATCTTCTTCCTTAATCACTAACATCTTCTCATTGCTGACGATCTCTTCTTAATTTTTCGTTGAAATCACCTATAAGTAAACACCTGTCTCTTGTTGGTACTTTCAAAATAATGTTACTCAATTGTTGGTAAAATTGACTTTTCATATCTTCACTGGCATCAAGAGTCGGAGCATAAACTGAGATCTTTATCTTTTTATCTTTTACCTGTTTCAATCATTAGATTGCGGCCATGCTGGGGAACCGCCTTGAAATTTTAATCGAATGACTCGACCCCAGTACTTATTTTTTCAGCCTGGTACTTACTTTATCGGTCTCTTTTAGCCGGACCGCTACTTACGAGGACGTAAACACACCAACACCGGTTGTCAAGCGATGATGGAAGGATGAACACAGACACAAAGCCATACAGATATATATATATATATATATATATATATATATATATATATATACATACACGACGAGCTTCTTTCAGTTTCCGTCAACCAAATCCGTTCACAAGGCTTTGGTCCGCCTCAGGCTATAATAAAAGACATTTTCCCAAGGTGCCACGCATTAGGACTGAACCATGTGGTTGAGAAGCAAGCTTCTTACCACACAGTCACTCCTGCGCCTATGAGAAATTAAGTTATGTTGGGGGTAATAACACCCAAAGTGTTATATATGATTCGTTGATGACAGCTGGAATCAGTTGGCCTCGAAAAATCAAGATTTTAACAAGCAATACCAATTCTTTGAATTCGTTCCTCAACTACAGCCTTCCCTTTCTAAAAGAATATATAGTCAGAACTTATCTGTTCAGGTTTTCCTTCTCTTACGTGTTGAGTTTTGCATAGAGCATCGACAATTCTCTCGAGACAAGTACCGTATGTTGTTTTTGACTTCTAATGTTATAACGATCAAGAAGTGTCCTGTCGTTCCACGTTCCAAAGAAGAGATTGATAGATCCATGTTCACATAATTTACTATATTAATTTCAACATATAAATATCAACAATTACTAATTTGAATTAAAAGAAAAAACAGCTTTTGATTTTCAGAATGCAAAAGCTGTTTGGTAGCTTAATTCTTGAGTTTATCATTGCAAAATACGTTTATGAATTTTGCTAAGTGATTTCATATACCTTATTTACGATATATCAATACACGTTTTTGTGAAAAGGTTTGTAGCATGTTTTTACTCACCGAAAGTAAAGTCCAAACCTGGTTACCTTTCATATCATGGCATGATATTGCTCTTAAATCCTTCTTAAAGTCTAAACAGTTGTCATTTATTCTTAGTTCGTTTTTTGTGGTATAATAAATATGCTGAGAATAGAATATAAGGAATAAATCTTTATTAATTTAAATACCTTAATATAGCAATACAATTGTGAATATTTACAGCAAATATAAAATAATATATTAGTTTTTTTTTCAACTAACTCAACTAAAGTTTTAGGTTTTACGGAGAAAGCAAAAAACCTGGATGTTAAATAGACTTGGTTAAGTTAAGACTACCTTGATTTTATCATAATTTATTTCAGACTCATAAAATACTTAACCTATTAATTTACACCTTGCCTGTGGACCTTGTGTCTAGTAGGAAAAAATTAATAAATTCTACTTTACGTCATGCAACATCTCTGAAATATTTCAGTATTTGCACATTCTTGTATAAACCATAACGTTATATACAATAGGAGACTTTCCCATCATTAATAGTATCACTGGTATCAATGCTATCTGGAATTTAGTACTCCTGTTAGGACCATGAATTAAAGTCAGAGAATAAACTCCAGACTGAACACGACCAAAACTCTTCAAGACTACAACGACAGAAAAGTGGTTGTAGACATGACTAATGATTGATTTCAATAACATCTGAACTGGAAGAGGTGGGCATACCAGACCAGACGAACTGCTTAAGAAGACACCACGTGAGACTACAAATGAGTGAGTAGATATTTTGTAATTTCATCACCTAGTACCACATTCCTCATTCGGAATGTGTCACACAGCATGGCCCTGAAACCATAGTGTGTCATTCCCTATAAAGTGAGATCCAAAGCAAATAAATCAATGCCAGCAGCATTTCTTCCAGTTTATATTTCTTGTATCATTTATATTTTATTTTATGTAAAAAGCACAATTGGGATGGGATAAGTACTACTAAGACAGCATTTGTGTTGCTTGAAGTTTCTAGTCTGGACGTTGGTTGGAGATGTCTGACACTCACCTTCAAAAACCCAGGGGCTATTTGCGATTTCTAATTCTACGTCTGCGTTTTATTCAGGAATAACACGACCCAATCTCAGCGAGGAAGTCTACAGAACAAGTGGGATAAAATTTGGACGCCCCTTTTTGGTTCCAGGTTGGGCGGCCTCACCCAGCATGTTACTCTTAATGTGTTCGAGTCTAAGAAAAATGAGTTTGGATCTATCAACTTAATCTGTTTTGAAAAGAATGATCTTTACTCTATTTTATTGATATCTTTTGTTTTGGCCTTCTGGTGTTCGCCAACAAACGCAGATAACTGCTGAAATAGAATAATCCCTTAATTATTACTTCATAACGTTAAACTGAGTGACTATAAATGCAGTAATTAAATATGTAGTAGATACAGTGCGTCAAATGATTACATGCATAATCACTTCTTAATTTTGTATGTAACTTGAACCTTGACATGTAACATGTGGTTTATACAGTTTTATTACATTAACTATTTCATTGATATAAGTATGAGCTCACCAATCAAGCACAATATATTTTTTTAATAAGTTGGAAAACTAAGATCATTGGTTGTGAGTTGGTGTGAAATTCATCTCTGATTTCTGCTTTTCTAACCGAAGCAGATATATAAACGAAGACAATAGAGACTGAATTGACAGAGCAGAGAAGTAATACAATGATAGAACTGTCTCTGTTAGATATATTTCAACAACAAAAACAATATAAATGACTTGAGACGCGATTAATATTAAATGTAAAATTTGAAAAGTATAATTTTATCGATCTTCTACTGTCGCTCTTCAGTGTCTGGAGTTAAAATTTCGCTGATGCTGGTTTTGCATACCTCACAGGTCGTCAATGAAATAACGATAATATACTTGAATAGACTTTCTTAAATAGACACGTTTACTTGCGTCTTGTCAAAAGATTATATATGGATATTGCACTACAAATGGGAGGTTCGGAGGAAACATTCACAGTTATGTTTAAACAAGATCATAGTATATGAATTTGATTCTACCTGAATTGCACTCGCTTTATCACATTTGGTAACCTCTACACGCATTCCATTAGCCGCTACTAGGCAGTTTCTAGAATCCAAATTCATTACCTTAACAATAAAAACCGAAAATGTTATTAGATTTTGTTTTACAATTCATCGAGAAAATGTGTTTATTTTTCAATGGGCCCAATTTGCCTTTGAAAAGCAACGAAGACCCGTGATTTTCAATGAGAAAATGTAGAAATTTAAAGAGACAATGGAGACTGGAGCATCACAGCGTATTGTTAGTTAGTTTACAATTAAATAATTCAATGTATGATATTCTAGTTTTACTCAAATATTCCTTGAACCTTTTCTGGAATTGGTTCTAAGATTCTAGAAACTCAAAGATTTCCTTTTTTATTTTTAATTAGCTTAAAGTTTATCAAATTCTACTGTGAATAATTAATGATAAATATAAAACATGATTTTGCAATTATAATTAATTTTAGTATAGCTAATTTTGTTCCAATGATTACCTGGAATCATGGATGGCGTTATTGCTTTGATGGCAAACATTGGTAGGTGGTATGGCCATATACCATGTCCTGGACATGAATTAGTTGGGTAGAAAATTATCTATCACTGTAATTAAGATTTCATTATATTTGAAACATATTTACATAGAGAAATAATGCGGAGAGCCCGTTACAACGCGAAGAGAGAATTAATCTACTATAATAATACTCTTGTGTTTTTCTCCGTCACAACATATGAATGAGAAAGGAAGGGATGAGAGCAAACTGACGGTGACCATTCAACGCTGAAAAGAAAATTCAAACAGCATTTCAACTCTGTGTGAGTATATGTGCGTATGTGTATGCGTGTACAAGGGTAGTATGTGAATGTATGTGACATGGAAAAGTGTATTAATTGGATTTACTATCCGTATTTATATATAAAATACTACCCTTAGCCGTAATTTTTGACGGCACGGGGCCAGCTAGTCTTATAATAATGTTGCTTGTCATTTCGTTACTTAGCCTGTCAGTAACGCTTTCACGTGATTAGAGAAAAAGAGGGAGAAAGAAAAGAGGGAGAGAGAAAAAGAGGGAAAGAGAGAAAAGGAGAGACAGAGAAGTGTCCATGACGTGAGATAGAGGGAATGTAACTGAAACGCTTTCACGTGATTAGTTGAAAGAGAAGACAGGAGAAAGAAAAAGGAGAAAGAAAAAGAGGATAAGGCGAAGAGTGAGACAGAAAGAGGGTGGAAGAAAAAGAAAGAGAGAAAAGCGTCTGACGTGAGGCAGAGAGAACGTAATATTTATTACGTGCTTTGAAAGTTAGTTGAAGATAGTGATATATAGAGAGTTAGAGATATAATCCTCGCAGCGGGATGATATTCTGATGGGGCGATTAAAGAAAGGTAGAGAGAGAGGCAGAGAGAGTGGGAAGGGAGTGAGAGGAGCGAGAGAGAGAGAGAGAGCGGGGAGAAAGAGAAGAGAGAGAAGGAGAGGGGAGAAAGAGAAGAGAGAGGGGGAGAGGGGAGAGAGAGATGATAATGGTGGTGATGGTGGTGGAGGTGGCGGTGATGAGTGGATAGTGAAAAGTGTATTTTGTATAGCACCTATCACTTAACGCATGCGCATAAGTGCAATTCCGTGAAATATTCACGCTTATTTACGTGGAAGATATATGCAATTTAACAAAAGGTTGTATCATATGTACGAGATTTTTTTTTTTTACTTATGGGGGAAAATGGAAAAATTAGAATGAAGATCTATTTTATGAGTGCTGTGTGTTAAGTCCATAAAATTGTGCAT
>NC_068989.1:59248545-59251045 GCF_001194135.2 Octopus bimaculoides
AGGTTTACCATTAACTCCGTGAAACATTCACGGGTCCCGCAAGTACAATATTTTATTAATTCCTTAATAAAGCAGTAAACGAATTATCTAAATCTAGAGACCACCACATTTATATAATCACATTATTTTCATTATTTATATATTAGATTACATTTGTGAAGGCGCATGGCTCAGTGGTTAAAGCATCGAGCTTACAATCGTGAGGTTGTGAGTTCGAATCCCGAACCGGACTGCGTGTTGTGTTCTTGAACAAGACATTTTATTTCACGTTGCTTCAGTTCACTCAGCTGTAGAAATGAGTTGCGACATCACTGGTGTTAAGATGTATCAGCCTTTGCCTTTCCCTTGGCGGCGTGGAGAGGGGAGACCGGTATGCATGAACGACTGCTGGTCTCCCATAAAACAACCTTTCCCTGACTTGTGCTTGGGAGGGTAACTTTCTAGGTGCAATCCCATGGTCAGTCATGACCGAAGGGGGTCTCAGCATATTACCTTTATTTACCTCATATTTACTAATATTGTCGTGCAACACTCAGAGGAAAATAAAGCCGTGTTGTAATACGTTATATTTTTCAATATAATTTTCCCCCATCTATCTTAATATTTTATGCGCAGTTTGTGCTGCATACTACTGAGAACAATTCATGTGAGTATCTACTAAGCATATGCTCGTATGAACTATTAGGAATGTTGATGTTATTTACACCAGTATTGGGACGCGGTTTAATTAGAATTACATTAGTAAACACGTCGTGGAGGCACAATGGCCCAGTGGTTAGGGCAGCGGACTCGCGGTCATAGGATCGCAGTTTCGATTCCCAGACCGGGCGTTGTGAGTGTTTATTGAGCGAAAACACTTAAAGCTCCGCGAGGCACTGACAGGGAATGGTGTGAACCCTGCTGTACTCTTTCACCACAACTTTTACTTCCTGTTTCTGTTGTGCTTGTAATTCAAAGAGTCAGCCTTGTCACACTGTGCCACGCTGAATATCCCCGAGAACTACGTGGAGTGCTCAGCCACTTGCACATTAATTTCACGAGCAGGTTGTTCCGTTGGTCGGATCAACTGGAACCCTCGACGTAGTAAGCGACGGAGTGCCAACAACAAACTAAACACGTCACGTTTTAACTTCATTTTTTAAAATTCATGCCATCAAGTTTATCTCGGTTATTTCCCTCATTTTACTTAGTTATGCAAATTGTATTGAGTAACTCATTTTATAGACACTTTCAGTCAGCTGACAATTTTTGATGTGTTTGCCATTCTCTGAATGTTACTCTTTATTTGTATATTAAATGCATGCAATTGGTACACTTGAACAACAATATTAACACCCAACAACATTTTTGATAATAGATGGCTATTATGATGCTTATAATGAAATACAATATGTTTACTAAGTTACAGTTCCCGCAAACAATTTACAGGCGTTTATTGTGGGTCACTGTTAACAATGACGAACCTTCCTAGTTATTTTATCTAACATAACTCACTGAGTTTCAAATTTTATATTTTCCCGAATTTCATATCCCGACTAATCAAATAAATAACAGTATTATATAAGAAGAGCCAAGTATGACATTCACCTCTAGCTGTTCCTACTTAGATGCCAACGAAAAGAGAAACCTTATCTAAAAGTATGAATTTTCTTTCTTTTAATTTTCGCGTTCAATTCTCCGCTTGTGTTTAGATCTTTTCAGCTTCAATAAAATAGATATTAATAAAAAAAAAATTAAAATAGATTCAGCTCATTATATCTTTTCAAATATTGTTGTCTTTCCTAATAAAATGAAATTTGTATAAATATTGGTGATCAAGGAGGCGAGCTGGCTGAATCGTTAGCACGCTGGACGAAATGCTTCGCGGTATTTTGCCCGTCGCTACGTTGAGTTCAGATTCCGCCGAGATCGACTTTACATTTCATCCTTTCGGGATCGATAAATTAAGTACCAGTGAAACATTGGGGTCGATGTAATCGACTATCCCCTCCCCCAAATTTCAGGTCGTGTGCCTATAATAGAAAGGATTTGTCTATTTGCTTTTTTTGTCTGTCTTTACGCTCTGAGTTCAAATTCTGCCGAGGTCAACTTTGCCTTTCATCCTTTCGGGGGTCGATAAATTAAGTACCAGTTTTGTACTGTGGTCGATCTAATCAACTGGTCCTCTCCCTCATAATTTAGGTCCTTGTGCCTAGAGTAGAAAAGATTAATATTGGTGATCTAAGGTCCCGTTATTTGACTCAAAATATAAACAAAAACAAAAGAATAGAATTAACTCTTGTGTGAATTTAGCACAGAAACGCATAAGTCAAACTATAGAATTTTTAGAGGAAAAAATCTGTTGAAATGTGGAACAAATTATATAGATAGTTATTATGTCCACTTATGAGAGGAATTAATTGAGACCTTACCAATCCGTCATTAATGACTTCTTTAATCCATAACATTTCAGGTACTATATTTTTCAAATACCATTTAAAAGTTTTACATTTTAAGTTTT
>NC_068989.1:59253545-59261819 GCF_001194135.2 Octopus bimaculoides
CACGTAATTTTTCCCTTCAAACTTTTACCCTCTGTCGCACATGTACAATGACATTGTACATCCGGTGGAACATGCTGGCTTCATTTCATTCAAGCTTTCGCATCTCCTCTGCAGTTACAGCCCATGTTTCATTGCTATTTAGCATAACTGTCCAAACACAAGCATGCAGCATGATTGAACGATTATTTTTTGTCAGAAGATATGATGCAAATTCGTGTCAATTCTGCTGATGAAGTTTATTATTGAACATGAATGAGTACAACGATGTGTTGTAATGTAGTTCTTCATTATGCTTCTGTGTAAGTGGCATTTGCCGAAGTTTAGGTTTAATGTGATGCTTAAGATGTTTACAATACTTACTTCAATCTCTACCGGCAAGTTTTAAATTTAATTATTTAAACGTTGGTATAAAATCTTTCCTAAATTTATCTAGATGTAACTAGTCATACAATACATAAAAAGAATTACATCGCCGAGGCAAGTAAAAATGCGAAATGAAAACCGATTCGACCCCCACGTAACTAGAAACTTCCTAACGTTATCCTAACATTATAATGCAGACATTTCCCCAACAATAACAAATACTATAAGGTATACAAGAAATATGATATAAAAGTTAGTTAGACCTGCATGAAAATCATCGCCAACTCCGTTGTTAGAATGTAACAGAAGCACACACGTGCGAATAAGACAAACTCTTCATTTCAGTTAACTTACAGCATTATTATGCTCTACATTCTCAATAATAGGTCACTAACAGGAATAGACGTCTTCAGGGTCAATGTGACTCTTACAGAAATAAAGAGAAGAGATGCCGAGAATATGTACCATATCATTTGAAATTACGATCTGTGATAAACCGGTGATCTGCCAGAAGAATATCTTTTATTTATTCCTTATGAAAATAAAGCTAAGAATGACCAATAAATGCTACTCAGCGCCAAGGTGACGTTTACGTACAATTAAAATACTACTGTGCTGGAAATGACGTAAAGACAATTGGTCCAACTGTATCTCAATAGTAAATTTTGTTTGTTAATATTGTACTATTACAGTGCGGCGAGCTGGCAGAATCGTTTGCACGCAGGGCGAAATGCTTAGCGGTATTTCGGCTGCTGTTACGTTCTAAGTTCAAATTCCGCCGAGTTCAACTTTGCTTTTCATCCTTTCGGGGTCGATTAAATAAGTACCAGTTATGCACTGGGGGGGTCGATTTAATCGACTTAATCCGTTTGTCTGTCCTTTTTTGTCCCCACTATGTTTAGCCCTCTGTGGGCAATAAATATTGTACTACTACACTAATGTAATCATTATATTATTTTATGTATAGTAATCTTAATAGTTGTCATTTTGATATCAAAGAAAAGGCATCTTACCTTAAAAGATAGCTCAAGATTTTCAGAACCCCACGTTTCAAAACCGGGGTCGAAAGTGCCCAATCTTTCAAAGAAATCTTTTCTCATTGATAAAAGACCACCTGCAATTGTCGGAGTCCTGCAAATATAAGAACCACATATGTACAAAACTATGTGATATATTTTTTTAATGTTTTCTATGATAAAAAAAAAGCAGTAAACATTTCAAATATTGGCATTTTTTAAAAAACCCATTGAAGTTTTCACGGAATTGTTGAAAACTTTATATTTCAATGGAGATGGCTATTTTATCACCCTAAACAAATCATAATGTGTGGTGACTGGATTCTCGCCATGCTATAATATGACGACTGCACACGTTTGGTAATCTACAGTCTTACTGAGAAATATTAGATGGCAACGAAGCTGTAGATTGCCCAGTTCTATCTTGTTATGATGTTTTGGATTATTTGCATCGTCAGAGCTACTTTCAGTATCTTTAATATATCCCAAAATTGCCTACATATTGTTTTTAACACTGTTGTCCGTGGTGATAATTTCCCAGCCTATATACCTATTGTTTACTTTTTGGAGTTCATCGGTAAAATCATTTTAGATAAGTCTTGTTCAAAGAATCATTGTTTACTCTTTAAAAGAGAGATTCTTTGCCATTAAGCAAGGATCTTTTGTTTCAGATGTCATATTTGGCATGTATTTGTCATAATATATTTTTTTATCAATTTTTATCATTTTCTTATTGATTTGAAGACTGTAAAAGATTTTTCTCTTATCTATTTTCTCTGTACGATATTTACTCAAGATTTGGTATTCCTATATCAATATGTTGAAAATATCACTCACTTCCCTATTTTAAATATAATAGCTACTCACATATATATTTCGTTCTAGCTGGTGATATTGATATTATTGTTATTTTTCATTATGCCTCTGATAAACAGATATTATTTTATTATCGCCGTTACTGACTTATTTAGTTTTATTTTGTTGATTAACATGGAAATATAGTGCTTCCAATTCTTTGATTTCTTCCACCTTTATATTATTATCATATTTAAGATTTCCATCTTTTATTTTCATATTTTTAGATATGTTTAATAATCCATGTTTTTCGTATTTTTGTTTGTGTTGTTCACGTTCATTTTATGTTGATCTGCATTCTGTGGATGTTTTCATTTTTTTTGTTTTGTTAGTTTTGTGATTTACATTGTTTGTCACAATTTGGTTCCATACTGTTCATTTGCATTCCCGATATTTTTATCTTTTTAGACCTTGCGTTTGTTGTATTTTAGTTGTGTATTCTTTTAATTGTTCCATTTCGATTGCTGATATTCCGTTTGCTTTAAGCATGTGCCTTTTTAAATTAGTTATTTTGTTGAGATTCATAGTTATGTTTAGATTCCTGTTATTTTCCTTTCAAATTGTATATGACTATTGTCGTTTCGCTTTTGGTGACAGAATGCAGGTTTAAAATTTGTGTTCAGAATAGAAACATATCCTTCTCATGTTCACTTATATCCCGATATCGAATGTTATTGCTCTGCTACCCATTTCGGCCGGATTTGTTCACCCAAGCCAGAGATAATTTCTTTTGATAATTTATATCCAATTCATGAAAATACTTTCCTTGTAACAGCCTAGCTTCATACTTCTTTACTTCTATATTATTCTTATGTATGGTTCACTACTGCTTTAAATTGGACACTTACTATTCTAAGTTTAAACCAAATTTTGTAAAAATTTTGCTGTTGTCGATAAAAAAAGATTTGCTTTCGTTTATTAGCCAAACAAGGACACGAAACAAGATTTGTGGGTCGAATAAGTAGTGGACAACATTAATGACTGATTTTTTATATTTCTTCTTGACACTCGGTAGTTCCCAGCCAACCTTTCCTGTTGAGAAGTACAGTGGCCGATTGTCAGATTTAGTGTGTCATCTTTTGTAAATACATTAAATAAACTATCATACTGATATTATCAGTTGCAGAAACGTTAGACATTCTGCCTGTGTTAGATATCATTTGTGTTACTTTAGTTGTCGGTCTTGTCACTTCAAGTGTTTATCGTTGTTTTAATTATTCCTGTGTGCCACACATTGAAGGGCCATCGGTAATTAACCCAGCAGTGCACTGAGGTAATTGTCACCTAATCTTTAATCACGACTGAGTTCAAACGCAGTTGAAGTCGATGTAGGCGAAGCAAGAGAGATTGCATACTACTTTTAAATAAGAGTTTTAAACAAAGTTAAAATATTTTAACATAACAAGTGAAACGCATATCGACAACATATAACGAATATATAGAATGTGCAAAGAAATGGTATACTCACATAACCGGGTCTAAATTTGATATTCGGATTTTCTTAATTCTTTCTGGTAATAGCATCCATTTAAAAGCTAAAGACCAGTCAAATATGCCGACATTGATATCATCCCCGAGAGCGGTGAAGTACTCGAATGTATTACTGTCAATAGTATCAATGACTGGTGATACCACAGAATTCGGCTTTTCAACAAGTCTTGCTAGCATAGGGCGCAACCAGTCTTTAAACAAAGAACAAAACATACTTTTTGAAATTTTGTGTAAAATATTTCATTTTAATACCCTCTTCTTTAGGTTATATTTGTTTTCCTAAGTGTATGTAAACTAATAATTAACTTTAGAAATAGCAGAAGGATTGTCCTCCGAACGATTTTCTACTAGTCGTTAGGTAATATTTACACATTTGATTGCTAGTTTGTGTAATTTATCTGATGTTACGTTTATTTCTTCGTTGTATCGTTTATTCGTCTTACAATACTATTCACTCACTCACTCAGTAAATAAATTTAAAATAAGACCAAGCACTAAAAGACAGCATTGAAATTTATGAAGAAATAAGATATGATTTTAACTTAACTTAGTCGCGTTCTTTTTTCTCTTTTAAAGAAATTCAAAGGTAGCCCATCCACTAAGTGGTCGCTTAGTATGCAAAAATAGCAAGGATCATGTTGGTATGTTCTGAGGACAATAGCTTAGCAAAGTGATATGCCAACAAATTCACTTCTGATAATTTATTTTCAAATTATTAAAAGATATTCCTTTAACAAATTTCAGAAGGGAAAGGGTGGAGTAACATTTTTATAGTATACATCATTAAAACATGGTGTGAATTATGCGACACTCCTTCCCTCTCTCAAAACATTTTTTTCACAATAAATTCCGATATACTCGTAATCTATCCCGTCAGTAAGGTATTTGTAGAAACCTTAATTTAAAACTACCCATTTTGCTTGGAATTATGAAGAAACAAACTGAGACGTGTGGATTATTCACAACTCCTGGAAACCACCTCTCCGAAAAGCTTTTCGCAACAAATACTTATATAATCGTAATCTACACCATTTAAAACGTATTCGTAGAAAATTTCATGGGAAAATATCCATTTATCTGAAAGTTATTAAGAAATAATTTAGTATATGCTCATTGTCAGTGGGAAATACATTAATTGAAAGACAATTGGATTTCTTCCAGAAATACAAACTTCCAGTGCTCTAGTGTCATAGATCTGAGTGATATGATCTTATTTAGCTGACATTAGGAAGCATTTTAAAGTTCTGATTGAAGTAAATTCACATATATCATTGCTGCTATCCATTTATGAGAGCAATGTCATGTGCTGAAGTTAGAAAGTGAGTTACTCCATTTGTGATCATAGGCTATACAACTAATGTCAAAATTTGTCTTCTGTGTATGCAGAGACTAGCTGGATGACTGAGATTCTAAAGTTCTTACGATACAAATATATGACTTTTTGTCCTGAATGGAAATCAATATTGAATATTCGATAACAATACAATAATTATCAGTAATATACTTGGTCTTCTCTACAATATCACCTCCATAACAAAATTGATTTTAACCTATAGATAAACAGAAATTATTATTGATACCTGCCACACATTCGCAGTGTGAATCTAGGAACGTAATTATTTCGCTCCTTGATGCATTTACCCCGAATAGCCTCGCTCGAATTAAACCTAGTCGTGTTGTACTTCTGATTATGCGGACTTTTGGTAGCTGTTTTATATAATCCTCCAACGGTCTTTTGAGGAATTCTGAAGGATAAAACAAAAGTTACACATATAGATATTATAAAAACACTGTTAATATTGTTCTGCATTCATCCATACACAGAATTGGGTGTGGATTTTGAAATGCTGACACACGTACACTAATAAGTAAATTAAAAAAACAAAACACCAAACAATATAAATTTATATACATCTTACGAATATGCATATAATTAACAATGCATGTAATAAATAATGAATTACATCGTGTTTTCTCCATCATTATAATTATATGCAAATTTATCGTCGCTGCGGAAAAGTAAGTTAAGTGCTTACACTGCACGTTTTATCTATGAGAATACTCTAGAAAACAGAGCAACTTGTATAGTTTCAAGTGATCATACAGCCACCAGAGAATTAAAGCAACTTCTGTCCACTCAAATATGACTAGATTGTTACTATTTATAGTGCGTGGTGACTGCTCTCCGTTAATGGAGGTGAAATAACACACCCGGCTTGTAAATGCTATAAAAACTAGGAACGACCTGAACAAGGGTTATCTCAAGAGTTATGCTCCTTAACCCTGAATAGTTTTCTGAAAATGTGTGTACAGTTTAGTAGTTGTTATTCGAGTAAGGATATCGTGTGTGTAAGATTTTTTCAGAGAGGAGTGTATTCGAATGCTGAAGCTCATGCTAGAGCGCATATATTTGTGTGTTCGTTTACGCATTGGTTAAACTCTTTGCTGGGTTCTCAGAATTTAGGGTTGGGGAAAAAGAGCGAAGGTGGAGAACTGATTGTAGTAATGATGGACCTGTAGTCACGGTAAAATATATCTGCTCTCATGTGGGCAAGGACTAAAACTTTCACTTCTGCTGTTTAGGTAGATGTTTGGGTGGTGAGAATTTTATATGATTCTTTTCTCGGCTAAACATTATCAGCATTTTCTGTTGCAATTAAATGCTGATTACATTTAGCTGAGAAAAGAATATTAAAAAGTTCTCAGCAGCCAGATATCTACCTAAACTGCAGAAGTCATATTTTTAACCTTTGTCCACAGGTTATCTTGCCTACGGGCTCCATCATTACTATAATCACCAGTTCTTTCCCTTCGGCTCTTTCATCCCGAACCCTGAGAAGCCAGCAAAGAGTTCACAGACATATATGCTCTAACATGGGCTTGAATTTCTCTAAGATATTTTACTTCCTTTTACGACGCGCTTTTTTGAGTCGTGGGTCGTGGGGAAATTGAATGCTTCCATTGACTTGCTTGCTGCTTCGTTTCCGGATCGTAGCCGTGTCGCCAGCTTTCGTCACCAGTGATGACCATCGAAAACGGGTCCGGATCAACTTCCAACTGTTCTTTCAGTTTACGACACACATTCAGTCGTGACTGCTTTTGATCTTCCATGAGCAAACGATGCACAAATTTTGCTGAAACTCGTTTCATTCACATTTTCTTGCACAACATTTGTTGACAGGAGCTCCAGAACACACCAGTCATATAAATAAATTCGTCAATTGTTCAGAGACGATCCTCCAAAATCAGTTCATGAATTTTTCTGGTGCTTTCCTTTGTTCGGTAGGTCGACGGTTGCCCTGCATGAGGTTGGTTTTCAAACAACAAGTGACCATTTCTAAAGCGTGAAAACCACTTGTAAACTTCTGTTTTGCTCATGGCAACATCCTTGTAAGCTGTTTGAATCATGGCAACTATTTCGGCCGCCGTTTTCCCCAGTAGAAGATAGAATTTCACAGATACACGCTGTTACTTCGTTTCAAGGTCGCCTCAAGTGGCTTCTAGCGACGGTAGCACGAACTACAACGGACTTGTTTCTTTTGGGTACCCCCTCGTACTAAAGTATACATACATACATACATGCATACATACATACATACATACATACATGCATACATACATACTACGCATAATATTTAGGGTCATAGGTAGGCAACTATACCAATAGAAAAAGGAAAGTTGGAACGTAAGAGAAATAATGAACAATGGAAAATGAATGAACGACTAAAGAAAGACTAATGAATGAATGGCATATATAAATTAAGAAAATTTGGAAGTGGTTTTGGATCCACCAAACTTAATGATGGACATTATGCTATATTAATGTCAAAAAATAGAAAGCAAACATGCCATTTATATCAAAGTAAATACAAATTCATCAGTGGTACATTCAATACTCAAAAGTTATATTGGCAAATTAAATTGGTATGGATTTTGAGAGATATTGTGGGAAATTAATGTTATAAATAAATATTCGTACTTTTTATAAAGATTATAAGCAATTTAAGTAAAAAGACTTACAACGTGATATTAAAATGGATCGAGAGTCAGTTTCCCTAAAAAAAAAAAAAGATCGCAAATGCATATTATGTATGGAGTATGTTATAAACATACATTAAAATTAATGAAGAATCTGAATAGAATTTCATTGGTATCCGAGGGTTTGGGAATATGAGTATAGCGACCAAACCGGTACAAATAAAAATGAAATGTAGTGGAATAAGAAAATACTTACGGAAAGTAGACGCGTCATCAACTAATATGATACTTGACAGCAATTCTAATGAAGTGTGTCTAAGAACACTGTGAACGGTACGCAGCAATGTAGACCAAGCTTCGTTGTGGAAGCAAATTATTACTGTAGTGCTAGGTAGGTTACTGGGATAAGTCACTCGGTCACATCTGAAGAAATCGAATTGTTAATGTAATGAACATGAAGAAAAGCTGAAACTGAATACTTTAAACCCTTATATGTACACATTCACATGCACACACACACATGCATATATATATATATATATATATATATATATATATATATATATATATA
>NC_068989.1:59262218-59264190 GCF_001194135.2 Octopus bimaculoides
ATATATATATATATATATATATATATATACCAGAGTAAGCACATAAATGTGAAACAAGGTAGGAAAAATAATACTCGAATACCGGGGATAGTGTAATATGCTTTATTATTAAAGCTGCAGAAACATCAGAAAAATATCAAAAAAAAATTGCTTCTCAGAGTTTCACGTTCCCGTTCGTCGGACAGTTGTGTTTAAGAATTCTTAATCACAACTGTCCGACGAACGGCACTGTGTTTTATAACACATGTCACTTTGCGACACTTCGAGGACAAAATATTACAGCTAGTACTGTACTCCTGTTGTATATACATTATATGTTATACATATCGGTGTTATACAAACATATATACACTCACATACACATATAAACATACACACATACATGTATAAGCATGCATGCAAACAAGCACTCACATATGTAAGCATATATACATGTGTGTGTGTGTGTCTATATATATGTATATATATACAGATATATACATAGATATATGTCTGTATTTGTGTGTGTGTGTGTGTGTGTGTGTGTGTGTGTGTGTGTGTGTGTGTGTGTGTGTGTGTGTGTGTGTGTGTGTGTGTGTTGAAAAGGTAAAGAGATCTCATGAATAAATTCATATTAAAAAAAGAACATACTTTAGAAAAAGTAAGAAAGTATTTATATATTTATCACCATAATAGCTACCGGTTTCAATTCGTTTAAAAAGACAACTTAGTCTTGCTGGATTAAATGGAATTATAATAAATTGAACTTTCATAATATAAGTTCTGAAAGTTCACATGTTTTTGTTATAACTCACAGCAACGTATCAACAAAGAAATAACTTTCATAACCAAATACCAACCATACTTAAATTCCTGTAGCGAAGTTAAGGAGACAACTACCACCAAATCTGCTGCATTTTGGCTAAATTCACAAAAATGACCTTTACTAGTTAGGATTATAACTACTGCCACCACCATTTACAGCGTTACCTGCTGCTGCTACGGCTAGTAACAGCCTTGCCTGCTTCTTTAATAAGCAACTAATACGGCTATTATTGCTGCTCATATTACCGAGCAAAAATCAGGACGTTTTCATTTCTATAAGAGACTGAAACCGGTAGCCGCTTATTTAGATGAAAATATAACTTGTTGAATTTTCCTGATAAGGTTCTCAGGAAAATTCAACAAGTTATATCTTTTATCTTTAACATATGTTCCCCTATTAACCAGAAACTGTTCTTTCACCTCTCTTTCTCCTTCTCTTCTAACAAATTCACCTTACTACCACTCCTAAATTTTCTCTTTCTCTTCTCATCCTGACAATTTTATGTCTGAAATTCTTTCCTTTTATTTTCTTTGATTCTGTTTAAATGTATATACATGGGAGCGAAAATATTTTTATTTATTTATTTACATTTGACATAGTAAATGACCCCAGGCTTGTATTAACAAAGATCTTCCTCTAATCAGCTACAATCTAAGCAAAATTCCCGTCTCTTCCCCATTTCCTTTTCTTTATTCTTTTTCTTTTTCTTTGCCCACTCCTATGTCTTATTTCTTCATACATATGTCTTTCTTTTTTGTTCTCTCACTCCGAGCTTTCCAGTCATTTTCGATCAAATCTCCTGCGGCAATGCAACCTTCATTTAACTATGGTATCTTCGGCCTGATGAGTAGCTAGTGGAGTACATTCGTTAAGTAATTAATACTTTCAAGCTTTTGTTTGGAAACATATGTAGCCTGGATTTTACCTGCTCCATTCCCTAAATTTGTATAGAAAGATAGATAGATAGATAGATAGATAGATAGATAGATAGATAGATAGATAGATAGATAGATATGGTTAAATCGAAGAGACCATTACAGAGAATGCTTCTGATTTCGAGGACTAAAGCACTACCAGTGTGTTTGTGTGTATGTATGTGTGTGTGAGAGAGAGAGAGAGAGAGAGAGAGAGAGAGAGAGAGAGAGAGAGAGAGAGAGAGAGAGAGAG
>NC_068989.1:59264200-59266471 GCF_001194135.2 Octopus bimaculoides
GAGAAAGAGAGAGAGAGAGAGAGAGAGAGAGAAAGAGAGAGAGAGAAAGAGAGAGAGAAAGAGATAGAGAAAGAGAGAGAGAGAGTGTGTGTAGGAAACTACAATGGACAGTAATACTATGAACACAAACACCACACCACTTCCACCCAATTGCATTCCATGACTTCAAAACACCTTTAAGTGAAACATGACATCTATAAACACAATGTCCATTACTAAAACCTTCAATTAATCCAAAACTGACGAATCAGGATGAAATCCACCTCACGGTGATATCCTGAAAAAATTCCATGTCCAGCAACAAACCTACAACATCAGCGGTTCTCAAGCATTTTCCTTATCTATGGTTTTGATTCTTATTTTACTCAGGCGAACCCTCCTGGCCATTCGGTATTTTAAAATAATTACTTCCTAGCTTCTGTTAGCTAGGAAACATATATAGCTTGGATTTTACCTGCCCCATTCCCTCAATTTGGATATGTGTGTGTATGTATACGCACGTACATACATACATACATACATACATACATACATACATACATACATATATAACGAGAACTACGCCGAGCTACTGAGAAATTTTCAGATCCTCCACCCAGACAACAAGTTCGGATTCATACCCGTGATTGTTGGGGCATTGGGATATGTAACGAACTGCCTCAAGAAAAACCTGGAAAAATTAGGGTTCTGAAAACCTGAAAGAAAAATGCTGATTAGAAGACTACAGATTCAAGCCATCAATGGAACTGTAAAGATATGTAAAACTTTCCAAAAATTTAGCACATAAATACATATGCATGCATCTAGACATGAAAATATATACATAAAAACGCATCCATAAAACAAACATACAAATCTGCGCATACACTAACACCAAATACTGCACACACACACACACACACACACACACACACACACACACACACACACACACACACACACACACACACACATATGCACAAATACCTAGATGATGTTGATAAAAGTTCCAATGAAGGAGCCTTGAATCTATGTTAGAGTCCGACTCTTTCTCTATTGTCAAGAAATACAGAAATGAAACTGATTGATAATATATATAATATGTAGATAGGGTTATAATCCAAGTTGTGTCCTTTTGAAGCACATCTGCGTATTCCAAAGCCGTATGTAGATGTTATATATGCATGCTGATGTGAGATATGCATAAGCTGAAAGTTCTGAAAAATATGAATGTTTTTTATACAGCAATTACATATCAAAGCAGGTGATTGAAATTTTTTGGGTATTATTTACTTAGCATTATACGTATTTCAATTGCTAAGAAGGATTACAAAATAGTACATGTAGGGGAAAAATCTCCTCTAAGAAATACTTTAGACAGGGAATCAAATGATATTATTTCATTGTTTCTCTGAAGAATGTCTAATAGAGGTCCTACGTTTCTCCTACGTGTACAGATTTGTGACTCCCATGATTAGATAATATTATTTGATGCCGGGCAGAAGGATTTTTAATACAAGATGTCTTACGTGTTTCTTTTATATGTATCATTTTGTAATTCCTATTAGCAAATGAAACACGTGTAATGATGAATAAATATATATATACGTACATACATACCTACATACGTATATACACACATACGCACACACACACACACACACACACACACACACACACACACACACACACACACGTACAGCCCACCCCATCACACACATATACATATATAAAAATATATGCACGTGGGTGTGCACATATATATCCTTATACGTATTTATACATACATATTATACATGTGTGTGTGAAATTTGTAGGATACAGTGCATGGTTAAATATATTCTTAATTTCTGACCTCATGAAACGTTGCACGCGATATTTCAAATAAATTTCTTCAAATACCTAAATTACAATAAATTTGATATGATTTCTCGACTTACCCTGGTTCCCGAACTTCTGCAATATCTCTGTTCAGGGGAATCATATCACTTACGTATTGATTGAATTGGTTTCGTTGCCAGCCTAGATCAAATTGTTCTTTCTCAGAAGCTGTCAGTTCATTAACATCGATGATGACTTTGGCCCCGCCTTTTCCTAAATAGAACAAATAAGTCGAATTATGCGTGTTATTAAAAAGAAGAAACATAAATTGAAACAATTGGGAATAGTAAAGATTCTTCTGACAGTAATAGTTTATCAATGTAAATGCGGTTCAGTTATTTATAGTAATATACTGCGTTCCACATATCGAAGATATTTTGACTCCGTTATAAATAATAATGTATATATATA
>NC_068989.1:59266481-59268634 GCF_001194135.2 Octopus bimaculoides
TAACACTGACATCTCATTTTAACAGATATATTTACCAAAATTATATAAAAATATCTTGAAATACTAAAGAGTAAATTTATTCAATAAAATCGCCATTTGCTTCAACCACGGCCTCCAGATGACTTCGGAATCCCCTACGACTCTTTTGAACGATGTCCTTGTTTAAGTTGGTGAATGCTGCCATAATCCTTGCCTTCAGTTCATCTTTGTTGTTCCAAGGAGTTTTGTTGATCTATCGTTCAACTGCGCCCCACACATAATAATAATCAACGGGGTTGCAGTCTGGGGAGTTAAGTGGCTAGATGTACATTTAAACACATAAGAGAGATGTCCATAATAGGACATCTAGCCTGCTAGAAGGAGCAGTCAAACTCCAAACCACAATTAGGGATAATTTCGAAAGGGAATGAAAAATAAAAACATTTACCATCTATTTCCTGAACCAAGGTTTCAAGCTATTTTCAGCAAAATGAAATAATTTTCTAGGCCAGCTATCATCAGTATGGACATCTCTCTTATATGTTTAAATGTACACTGTATGTATTTATATGAATGATATATAGTCTATTGACTAGTTTTTTTCTTCTCGCTAGACCACTGGTAGCAAAACTAATTTCTAAATTTTTTTGCCACCCTGAGATTTATTAATAATACATATATATATACAATTAAACCTTGGGAGAGGCATTATGCCGGTAATAAACACACGCACTGGTTCAGTCCTTTATTAATTTATATAGTTCTTTGTTAAATTATTTCATTGCACTCTTGCAATCTCTTCAGTAACTTGTCTCTCCACTTCCATTTATTTTGAATGTATGATCTGGCGTTGTATATATATAGCGGGATGTTTAAGCAAAGAATTATAATAATAAACGATAATGTGTCATTTTTTAATATTTTGGATGGAAATTTTGGGATGTGTTGCTAAGCTCTAGACAAACATTCTCTTTAAATATGTTTCAATTCTCAGCTTTAACATTTACTTTCCTCGCAACTTTACAAAGACCATCTTCATGATTTTTCATTTCCTTCGATTTTCATGTTTCCTGGCAAGAATTTGTTTTTTAAACTATTTCAATTTAATCTTTTTAAACTCCAAAATATCCATCGGTTTACTAATATTTGAAATTATTACCATTCTAATTTATTGCATTGTATAATGTAAAATGGAGATTTTTGTTTTCAATCTGCTCATGTTTTATTTCGCTAATATTCAATGACTATAAATCATGCAGACTTTACAAGATACATGGTGGAATCTCTAACTGTTTTAGTACTTAAGTCATTGTTTTTACATTCAGTCCATTGCATTCTTTCTATTTTATTCGTATCTATCCGGCTATATACTATATATCGCTATGGAATTTTCTCTTTATTGACTGTCTAAACAGTTTTCATGCTTACTTATCATTGATAAACAAAACAAACCTTGTTGAAATCCGTATGTTATTTTGATAAATTTAAAGTTCTTTTAAAAATTCAATTCATTTTAACAACGAGGTGCATTTTTAACCTCAAAACTAATTCTCTAATATTTTTACTTGCGTTTTTCTTTTTCTCGGTCCCACCCTCTCTCACATTTCTTGGCCTTCCTTTCATTCTCATCACTTTCCCTCTTCATTTGCCTCACTCTTCCCCTTTCCTTTTTCTCTCTCTTTCTCGTCCCTCCCTAATTCTTCAATCCCTCTACCCACTACCTCTCCCCTCTTCTTCCACGTGGTCGGTGTTCTGCCAAGCTTGACCTTTCTTTCTTGGTTCGACTACCATCCGTGTAGCATCTCTTATATTCCTTCCCATGACTTTCATCTATGTTCCTGCCGTAAGGCTTCACGTCCACACACGACAGCTTAATTTAATTCGTCCTTAGTCGGAAGACACCTGTTGTTAATGTCCTGTTGTGTGTATTTGTAATTGTGTACCATTTCTCCGTTTTTTTTTTTCGTCCTTGTTTTCGTATACATTCGCTTGCTTTCTTCCAAAGAACCTAGTGCTCTTAGCTTATATTTTTGGGGGGCCGGCCATATTAGAGCACTCTCGAGTGTAACTGGTCGAAACTGCAATGACGATCTGGAACTCGACTGAAGATTGAAAGGTCCGAATGACCCGTTCTTGTTTTTTTCCTGTCCTTTTTTGTATCATCTGACTGTCCG
>NC_068989.1:59268885-59273509 GCF_001194135.2 Octopus bimaculoides
TATATATATATATATATATATATATGCTATGTAGGTGGCTAACTTCAGCTAGAAAGAGAACTGCGCAAAATTTACATCATGCTTTTTTTGCATACAGTCCAAAAGAAAACACAGTTTGCACACACCCAAACGCCAGATCGCATACACGGCTTAACTAAAATACACAAAATGAGAGACTTTCGAATGAAGTTTCGAATGGAATATGGCATCATTTCAATTGCCTTATTGTACTAATAATCGGTAATATTTCTATTATTAATAAGGCAGCGTTAGCACGCTGGGTAAAATGTTTAGTGGCATTTCGTCCTTCTCTACGTTCGAAAAACTCTGCTGAGCTCAATTTTACCTTTTATCCTTTCGGTGTCGATATAATAAGTACCAGTACTATAACATAAATTAAATTTGTGTTATAGTTTGTCACTAAAAATTAAATTGTTACTGAGTGGAAAATGTATTAGTGTAATTACATTTTGACATCCACGCCTTTCACATAATCACTTCTGAAATAAGAATATTTGAATAACGTCAATAACTGGGATGCGAACTCGACTCATTTTACAAGCAGTGATAGCTTCTATAAGTTTTCTGATAGGCACAGTATTAATGAACATTTCGAAAAAGTATAAATATTGATTTAATTATATGAAAACTATTTATCTAAAAACATCAGCTGAATGAATTAAAATTTACTACCTGGGTAATTTTCTTCCGCAACATCTTGTAATAAATCCATATCATACTTCTGTATTTCACCTTTGTGGATCAAAATGTTTTCCTTTGCCTTATTGTAATTATTATTGATTTGCAGAGGGTTTGGAGCAGTAATACGTCCTTTATTATCAGGGAGTATTTTGTTTTCGTTTTTCTCGTCTTTAATTATGAGAAAATTATTTTCCCCATTTCTGTGACCTTGCGAATAGTTTTTGTATTCGTCATAATGCTTTCCGTTAAAGTTTATTTTCTCCAATCTTCTCAACTTTTCACTTAGTTTTTCTAAACGTTCACTTTCATTTCTGGTCAAACCCATGGGAATTTCCTTGTGTTGGTAATTAGCCATTGGTAATAATTTATGAAAGAAAATTATGTTTGAAATTAACCATAACACGAAGACAATGAGAACTACACGGTATGTAAAGATCATTCGAAATACTGCTCTGTATTTCAAAGTCATATTGAGTTATTAAACGTTATTTAGAAACAGGGCAGGACGTGATGGTATTTCAAGAGAGCATCTTTTTAAAAAAAATTTTGTTGGGTAAAACGAAGTGAAAACTTCTGGAGTAGTTTTTAGTTTATAGAAATTGTATGATCTGAAAGAAGAAAGAAAACGAAATAATTGAATATTAAATAAAATTCATATTCCGATTTGTACGTTTAGTGTCTGTGATCAGCTTTATACATTAACTTTTAGTCGGATTTTACTCGGAGTAAGTAATAAATATCACTATTATACAAAGGACACAAAGATATTATTAGTACCATAAAACATAATTTGCTGGGATTAAAATAAAATGAATTTTATTGGGCATATAAAGCAAGATATACTGATTCACAGCTTTTAAAAATCAAAAGAAAGAAAATGTTCTTGGAAATGTAAGTTTCAGTTATTTTACTCACTTGTTTATGAATAAAAGAAGGAAGCCAAATATGTCAGCAAATAGGATGCTAGGATGCTACACATGATTTTCTCATACAAGCCTGGTTGATCATTTCAACAGGAAAATTGATAGATTGGAGAACTGTTTTCCAGCAACATACTAAAATATCTGCAACAGACACTGTTTCAATTCCAGAGCTTAAATCCTTATCTTTGTATGGTCATAGTATGTACAAGATATCCACACTATATGACGCACAGAAGGACATTCTAATTATAAAGAAGAAACTGCATTTCTTTTCAAATCATGACTAGTAAAACAGAGACTAAGTATGGTATTTAGATATTAGCGTTATGTGATTCTAAATGCTACACGCTCTCACTTGCTAATTAACTATATGTGCACACAAACAGACACACACACGTGCGCACACACATAGTGTAGGTATTTATGCTTATATAGATTCAAATATAAACGAGAGGAATAACAATATGAGCAACAAAGCAAAAACAAAGAGTAATTTACTCTTTGCTGCCCAACGAGAGATAAAAACAAAATTAGAAATGCTTTGATGTTTCAAGTTGAAGCTCCTTTCAGAAAGTTAGATAGAACCAAGACAGGAACATGTAGAAAAACGAAAGAATACGCATAATGTGATTTTAAATAATGTAACTATGAAGAGTACAGATTATGTATATACATTAAGCGTGTAGAATATATTTGTGTTTGCTTTGAATGAGTTTATATATATGTAGCTGTATGTTTGATTTGGAGAATGATTTTGTGGACGCCCTGTAGTGCGAAAAACAAGATGTCATATTGCGTATCAACTCAACAGTGCCGATGGCTATCCAAATATGTGTATATGTGCATTTGTGTGCGTGTGTGTGTGTGTTTGCATTTACATGTGTTTGTATATGCATATGAGAGGAATATACTCCTAATCGAAACCTGCGGTGTTCGTTATATCTGGCCATTTGCTTTTTATTTTGCTTATTGCGAACTTAAGTCGGTCCAGTCAGTCAACTGCGAAGTATTTTAGCATGATTCGATGTACGTAATGTGTATTTAGGCCCTTTTATTTCAGGGTGATATAAAGGGGCGTGCTGCAGGTCATGGAAACACGTCATGTATACTACCGGTCCCAAATGGAACTAAGCAACTATGCATCATGGCGCTAAAACAGTTTGGTACCGACTCCTGAGAAATATGTGCGCACGTACATACATAGATGTGTGTATATGAATGTATATGTGTGTTTGTGAGAGTATGCGTGTGTTTGTGAGAGTATGAGTGTGTGTGCGTGCGTGCGTGCGTGCGTGTGTGTGTATGTATGTGTGTGTATGTGTGTGTGTGTGTGTGTGTGCGTACTTCTACATGTCCACAAAGTAAGAATCTTGTAAGCATACGCAGAGATGCGCGCGCCTGCATTTATTTACTTACATAATTGCACGTATACCCATTGGGTAAGTGTTTGTGCGTACGTTCATCTATTTATATGCATACATGTGTGTGTATTTGTATATGTGTGAATGTGGGCGTGTAAGGGTAACTATATTTATATGTATGGATGGATTAATGTACGAGAAATCCTGGAGCTAGAGGGGTGGTGCCACTAAAAAGGGAAAGAATAACGTACAGAAAGCTGCTGTGTCTGGGGAGAGTCATTCTCTTTTAGTGCCTTATAATTTAACACACTCACCGGTAAAATTTCCACATATTTCCTTCTTTATTTATCTAAAATTTTCGTTGCGTCTTGCAACCTTTTCAATAGTTTTGACTCTGTTCGTTATTCACACTGCGTTCCTTTTTGTTTGTTTGTGTGCGTGTGTGTGCATATACATGCATGTATGTATGTATGTATGTATGCATGTGTGTGTATGCATGTATTTATGTATGTATGTGTGTACATTTGTGTGTATGTATTCTGCATATTCATGTGTTTGCGTGTCTGTATTTGTGTTTTTATGTATGTGTTGTGTGTGTGTGTGTGTGTGTGTGTGTGTGTGTGTGTGTGCGTGCAGAAAGCTAATATACAAGAATATATAACATGCAAGCACGCACAGACTAACACACAAACACGCACACACTGACATGCATACACATGCTGTACTGGTTTGGGAATTGAACCCACGTTCATTATGACATTATAATCATTATAAACACTCTAAACACTAGGTCACTCGCCTTCACAATTCTACTCCACCAAATTTAAAATTTCCGCACACTCACACTGATACACACACACACACACACACACACACACACATACAGAGGCATACACAAACACACACAAATACACACACGCAAACACGCACTATCACACATGTACACCCATGTACATAGCGAACTCTCCCTCCCTTACTTCACATGTATCTTCACAAATGTCTGCTCGATGAAACAAGTTTCATTCTTATCATCCAATCAACACAGTCTCTTCCCTCTCTAAGCACGCTTACAGTTCCATTAATAAACTTGGGTAAGTTCTAGCCATACTGCTATAGTATCCCTGTTAGGCACAAAAAACATACTTTGTTCTCATAGAATGAATGATCCATTTGGCGCAATTTGCACGATTATACACCCATTATGTTTTATAAGATTTTAGGAGTACTCTTTGCCCATGAGCATGTTGGCTAAACACTCCTTATATCTATTTGATAGAAACGGATCTTACATGTAAGTTTTCAGCAGTATCTGAGATATTCACTAAAATTTATTTTTAGTCTTCCACAAAAACATGAAGATGTTGGAATCGCTAAAACTGACCGAAAATCTTGAAGGATCTATATCTGTACTTATGAAATGAAGCGAGAGAAACTGGTAAAAGATTAAAGTATATGGACATACCTATGTATGTATGTATGTATGTATGTATGTATGTATTTATATATGTACATGTATGTATGTATATGTATGTATGTATGTGTGTGTATGTATGTACGTATGTGTGTATGTATATATATGCATGTATGTAGGTATATATATCTATGTATACGTATATATATATATATATATATATATAT
>NC_068989.1:59273634-59274925 GCF_001194135.2 Octopus bimaculoides
ATATATATACATACATATACATATATTTACATATACCTATTTATATATACATACACAAACAGACACTCGCGCACACGTATACATATGGTGAAAAGTAAAAAAAAAGAAGCAAAAAATAAAACAAACAGGAACAAGAGATTGAAAGATTATTATGGTAGAGTGTCCATTTAAAAAGATCAATCTTAAATGTAAATATTAAGATACCAGCTGTTTAAATATGAACACTAACATTACTTGAAATATGAAATATCAAACAAGACAACGCGCGTACATACATACATACGTACATACATGCTTAAATACATACATACATACATACATACATACATACATACATACATACATACATTTATATGTATGTATGTATGTATGTATGTATGTATGTATGTATACGATTCTGTTCATGTATGCGAGAAAAGATTTCTTGACATGTACAGTGGAGGTCATTTATTAAAGTCTAAGATTCCACATTTTGTCGGTTTCATATTACCGGTGATCATAAAATTGGATCTATTTACAAAGGTTCTTTTCTACACATTCGGGCGCGCACATACACATCCACACTCACATACTCACCCATTCACCCATACAAACAGATGCATATATATATATATAATGTTCTGTGATAGAAATATCAACTATTGCTTATGGTGAGAGAAAAATACTATTTATTTAAAGGACACAGTACATGTCTTATTCAATTTTTCTAGTTCGTCATTATAGGTATTTCTCAACATATGAAAGTATAAGTAGCACTTAAAAACATGTATTGTGTTGTCCTTTAATTGAAAAATACACGCACACACACACACACACACACACACACACACAATTCTTGCTGTAAAGAACACAGCTACTAAAGTGGATGAAGAAAATTTGAAGCGTTGCTTTGGTATAACGTTTACAGCACCTGTCACATTGTAAGATGATATGGGTTTGAGACACACGGACCGCCTTCGAACTTTATCCATTCAAGGGTTTTGTTTTTTTATTTTTTCAACTCAAAATTGTACACGCAAAAGGCGGCGAGCTGGTAGAAACTTTACTACGCTGGGCGAAATGCTTAGTGGTATTTCATCTGTCTTTACGTTCTGTGTTCAAATTCCGCCGAGGTCGACTTTGCCTTTCGTCCTTTCGGGATTGCGTACTGGGATCATTTTAATCGACTGGCCCCCTTCCCCAAAATTTCGGGCCTTGTACCGAGAGTAGAAAAGAATATTGTACACGTAATTAATTATTGGACTGTCTGCTTCAAGTTCCACCGTTAAATACATATTAAATATATATGTAT
>NC_068989.1:59275065-59278702 GCF_001194135.2 Octopus bimaculoides
GCTTTTAATTATAAATTTTTCTATATGTGATAGTGGATTTTCATCGATGAGTTCTTGAAACTTGGTTCTTTTCCCTAAAACTATATATTTTTATATATTATAATCTATAAAGCTCAATTTAATTTTAATTTTTTATAAATTGATTTTAATTGAGTTTTTACCTGTAATTTTGGATTTTGTCCCTAATATTATATATATATATATATATATAAAAGATAATAAGAGTGAAAAAACTACAGAAGGCTTGTGTTACATGGTTAAAGTATATATTTAAATTATGTCAGAAAAATGTAAGAAAAATGTTAGAAAAATGTTAGAAAATCTTTTTGGTATATAAACATTGTATTTTGAGAAATAACCGGTTTCGTGTTGTCTTTTCAAATTTCTCTACATGTATGTACCATAGTACCATATATAAAAGTTGCATAAAATTTAGATTGGCTTCTATTATAAGAGTTATCTACCTTACTAGTTGATTTTTAGATTGCAAATTCCTTAGAAAGATCATTGGTCCAATAATCAGCTTTATGAACTCAAATGCATTATTTCTTATCACTACATTACGTATGTGAAACTCTAATATAGAGCTCAGTGCTTCTAACTACCCTCGGTGTAGCTAGTGCCTTTTGACCTAATACTATCTTTCATTCATGTTGCATGTTAATATTCTTATTTAGTTTTATATTAATTAATTTTATAAATGGAATGAATGAGAAAAAAAAAATATGAAAGAAGCACTGATACCTGCTACGTTTCCATAATTTTCTAGGTATTTTTCATTCCTTATGTGGCTTAACACAGTACTGATAGACGTTTAAACTGTAACTTCCACTGAACAAATAACATTTTGCCTTTGAATACTACATACAACATGTTTCAACAAAACAATCAATTCATATCGATTTGCCACGTTTTGATTACTAAATATATTTGTTGGACATAGGCGGGAAGGCATATGCTACAGAATGCGAACTGCTCTTTGTTTAGTGGAGGGAGATAGCTTCTTACACGGGGCTCTGTTTTGTATTCTTTTATTTATTTATTTATTTGTTTATTTATTTATGTATTTGTTTTTCGTTTTTCTGATCTTTATTTCTCTCTCTCTCTTCATACTTTTCTGTATTAGAAAAAAGAAAGCAAAAGCTAAAAGCGAAGTGCAGTCCGTCCTCGTCGGTTAGTCGTGCCTATATTCGACAACCAGCCCAGCTGAGAGTAGTGCATGGATCCTGACCAGCCCCTGCGAGGGAAACCAGCGCAGGGTATCGCCTTGTAGCCTGCGGATGCCGCGCACCTACGGACCCGCCGAGAGTGGGTCTCAAGGCCGGACCGGCGTTAAAGTGCGTCTCATGCCGGCACCCCGGAAAACGAGCGCTGAGTAGGCGGTAGAGGCCGCCTGCCGGAGTGAGCGTCCGCCACTGGCGTGGTCGTTGGCGATGACGGCGCCTCGACATGTAGCAGCAGACTGAATCTCCTCGCAGTCTCGATGAGCGATCCTATCCGCTTATCCCTGACCGTTTTCACGATCTCTTGAAGTCTCTCTCCAAAGTTCGTTTCAACTTTTCCTCACGGTACTTGTCGGCTGTCAGACCCGTCCTCGTGTTTAACCTTGGATAGAACTTATACCCGCTTTGGGTTGTGTACCTAAGCAACCCGACTCTCGGACCGAAGAGCACTGTCAATCGCGGCCGGCTCCGAATGGGCCTGGCACCCGCTCTGATCATCTCCATTAAGGCAACTCCGAACCAAACCGTGCGAAATGATCGACCGTATACAACCCTTGCGTCACAGCTCTTGATGACCGGCGTGGACGACGAAATTCAGCGTTTGACACCTCCTGGTTCACTCACCTTTTCTGAAGGAATATACTTAAATTCAGTGGGTATTCTCGTCCGAGAAGATTCTTTATTATATCTTCTCTTATTTAAAATGATTTTTATGTAATTTTTATTTCCTTTCAGTTTACTATTTCTAATTTCATTTTAAATTTAACTTTTTAAGATCCATGTCTCTGTTTAAATGCGGCAAGGTTTATAAACAATAGTTTTACTATACTTTTCTACTACTCTTTCTTATATAGTTTCAGAGTATCAACACTCATTTATGGCTAAAATGAGATCATCATTCGCTTCATCTTGCATTCGAAGACGAAAACTGTTTCAGCGTTCATACAGTGTGTTGTTGTTTTGCCCCGGTTGAAGACGCCGATGATGAAGGACATTCCATCTTTGACATTCACAACTTTTCCCTGGGATAACATATAGAGAACTACATTAGGCAACATCCATTTCCTTCTTTCAGTGGAAGCCTATTAATTGGGTGAGATTTCAACCGACAACATTGATTGGCTTGCAGAATTGTTTTGCTGCTTGGTCCGAGGTACAGAGGCCATTATAGATGCGATAGGGAAAACAAAGTATGGACACCTGTTGGTCAGAAACACTGGAGAGTGTCTATTAGTGATGTAATGCCAATCAGTCTAGGATGTCTGTGTATTTAGTAGCTGCAACGTTTCAAATGTGGGTGCAGTATTCTATTGTGGATCTCATTTGAAATTTGTAGAGTATCAGTGATTGTTGGGGACTGAAATATTTCTGGAAAAGCAGACAATAGCCAGCCATTTAAAAATGTGGTCCCAGATTTAGTAAAGGATGTTCTTTCGTTAGCTAAGATCAACACTGATATAAAGCCTAGCCTTTTAGGGGCTGCATGGACTATAGCTGTTAAGTGTTCACAATTGGGGGTGGGGAGTGCGATGGTTTTTATCTAATATAAGTAGTAGTTGAGGATCTTTGCTAGTAGAAAGCTAGTAGAAAGCCCCTATGAGGCCTGCGTTCATGGAATCTGAGTTGGAATAGTCTGCAGATAATGTATAGCTGGGGAAGATTAGGAAAAAATTAAGGGTCATATCTACAGGCGAGTGGTCTTCATTTGAAAGAAGAAAATTATGGACAATTACAAATCCTGAGATACGATGGAGTTGATTCGGAGTAGGACAGAAAACGTTCAGTCAATACGTGTTACCAATCAAAGAGACGAGATATGGATGGATCTCGATAAGCGGAAAATTTCAATCGGTGATTAACATTTCACATAGTGTTGGAAGCCTTGATGACGTCTAAAGCAAAAACATTGCTTTCACTGCGCTTCTCTAATGAGAAAGTTCACTGATGAGTGATATAAGATGGCAATTTTTCATGTCTGAAGATGATGAGGAAAGTGGTAAACCGATCCTTGAGCGACAGCATACGGCGTAGTTGGGGGAAATATGTAAGTTATATGGGAACTAACGTGGCGATGTTTTTTTTCTTTGACGTTTCTCATCCGCCACAGTTGCTTACAAAATTGCTTAGAGCGATCTGGATGGAATTTCCCTTTGTGCTGCGACTCCTTCTCCTCCTGTAGGCATTCTCCTTGTCTGAGTAATCTGGCGTTTCAGCTGGTCTTTGAAATATTTCCGAGAGTGGAAGCTCCTCTGTCACTTTTGCCTTAGATGATAAAAAGAATTGTATTCGAGACTGAGTTGCAAATTGATGTATTTTTATTTATGAATAATTATCACTTGACATATCGAGTTGGCTACCCATGGTTTTGCGGTCAGGTGTTGGTGTGAGAAATATGTATATATATATATATATAT
>NC_068989.1:59281098-59288824 GCF_001194135.2 Octopus bimaculoides
CCTGTATCCATATATGCATGTATGTATACATATAGATGTAGGTATGTACATATATGTATGGATATATGCATATATTTATATATTATTTAAGTTATTATGTATATATATATATATATATATATATATATATATATGGGAGAATATACAAATAATAACAACAGACGAGGACAGGTGGTGTAAATAACAAAAGTATATATTAGTATATATATATATATATATATATATATTCATGTATACATTTGCACATGCATGTAGATATGTGTGTTCTCTTCAACTTTTAAATATTTGAAAACTTCCTGTAAGGAAGGAGCTGGTTTCTAGCAAAAATACGAATTTCCATCATTGGAATGTAGATAACAAAAACTACGTCACATTCAGAACTTGAGAAAAGTTTTCCATATTTCTACTGACTATATGTGTAATGCGTGAGTTAGCTGGTCGATTTCTTATTCTGAAAGCCCTAGCTGTATGCATGTATCTATGCATGTATATATGCAGGTAAGTAGGTAAGATAGGTAGGTAGGTAGGTGGGTAGGTAGGTAGGTAGGTAGGTAGGTATGTATGTGGGTAGGTAGGTAGGTAGGTAGGTAGGTAGGTAGGTAGGCAGGCAGGCAGGCAGGCAAGTAGGCAGGCCGACAGACAGACAGACAGGCAAACATTGGATCTATCTACTCTATTGGGTTGGATAACGCTTCGTGAGTACAAAAATTCCCAATAGACATCAGTAATTTCGATTACTTCTTTTGTCTAAAATTCATGTTAATATGGAAGTTAATTTAAGGGCGGTGAGCAAGCAGAATCGTTAGCACGCCTGGCAAAATGTTTAGCGGCATTTCATCCGCCTTTACATTCTGTGTTCAAATTCCACCGAGGTCGACTTTGCCTTTCATCCTTTCGGCATCGATAAAATAAGTATCAGTTGAACACTGGGGTCGAGGTAATCGAATTAACCCCTCCCTCGAAATTGCTGACCTGGTGCCTAAATTTGAAACTAATGGTTCTTTGAGTATTTCTTTCTTTCTTTTTTTCCTTTTTGCTTGAACACATATGCCGCTTTTTATCAAGCATGTTACAATAAAACAGAAAATTCATATCGATTTGTTATATTCATTAAATGCATTAGTACAAATATATGTACAAATATATTTTGAATCTAATTTTACTGGATCCTAATGAAGTTGAGAAAGAAGTATAGTTAGTGTGATCGAAACTAGGACTCATCTTCCACACCTAATTGCATTTATTTCACATTCCTTACTTCTCTGATAGTCTTGGGAGAGGTATGAACGTCTCTAATGATGAATTATAAAGCAATTGGCCTATAACTACCTAAATATTTTGACTAAATGTCTCTTCATCCGTCTTTATAACTGAATTAAACTAGGATTGAAATAAACGATTGATTTTTCAAAAGTTTAGAAAGAATACATTTTTAGATTTGGAACTAAGTGTAAACATAAGGGGTTATAATAAGTTTCGGAATCTGGAATTCATTTATATTCACCTCCATTTGTCTTTAATAAATACTTAATATAAACTATATTACGTTCATTTAGTATTAAACAATTCATGTTCAGATTCATGTTCATATCATATGAATAGATATGAATATATCTATTCATATCTATAGATATGAACAGATATATTTATATCTATTAAATTTAAACATTCACAAAGAAAAGTTAGGAAGGCACAAGCATGCTGATCCATAGGAAAGCTTGACCTGCGAGAAAAGCAACAAAAGTCCCTACGATCTTAAGTAAGGTATGATAGAAGACGCAGTCTTACTTGACCTTAAAAGCAAATAAAGGTACGGCTGAAATAATTATAAAGGTGTGTTTACTCGATCAAGACCTTGAGTGTAAACAAGCGAGATCTAGAATCGGTTATAATATAATATTTGCATTTGAGCAAACTATGTCAGTATCTTCATAATACCCGAACAACAATAAATAATCATTTATATCGTTTACTAACTTATTGGGTACACGCAAACTGTAAGAAAATTACCCGCAGCATCTGGAAGCTTTTAACCGCTTCTGCAATACCTGCAGTCTAAAGATTTTTTAATACTACACAAATTGCAATACAACCTCATCTGTACATCACAATATATACAATGCAATAGGCCACTTTACTGTCAATAAACAACACCACTGTATATCACACTTCACCAAACCATGATACAACAGTTTATACATCTAACTTCAACACAGTATAAAGTGATATATACTTTTATCTTTACATCCTTACCGAACCGTACAACATACTGGGTCGTCATTACTAGCACCCTCCCTGAGCCGTTATTTGGTATATACACAATCATATTTGCCTTATATGCATCACAAAATATATACGCAATACACTATATTATATGTAGTTTCTTACATAACGGTTTATAACCACATTATACACACCATGTACTATCCAATATTCTGCAGTATATATACTATAATATATGATGTAAATTACAATACTCGAGAGTATAGAGGACATTTTCGGTGTATTTGAGGAGTGGAAGATGTGGTGGGATCTCTGTGTACGTTCCCAATGAAGCAATGTTGAAAGGAATAAATTATTCACTGAAATAGTGGCGTACGTATACACAACAATACACCGTTGTCCTCCACAATATATAGAACACAGCCCATCACAATATAAACACCGCAATACTACAGTATATACATCCCAGTATGATCATCATCACTCAAAGCTGAGACTTGTACAGTGAAGTATTCGACTTTACCATACAAATCTAGCGGGCCACGAACAGTTTGTAGAACATTTTAACTTATTTTGTCTCCTTAAAAGTTCTTGTGCTCATTCATAGCGTAATGCATAAAATATTTGCTTCCTTTTAACCCATGTATACTGTATATTTTAGAAGAATGAAATGGAAGGTTGTATGATGTTGCAGTGTTTTCTCCTAGAAACAATTAATGAAATGAATGACTTCAAACAAGGAGTGGCATGTCGCAGTTCAGATTGCCAGCAGTAGTTTAGCTACTGCTCCACTATGCTCAATCGCTTAAAGTAATTTTGTGAAATACGAATTGCTGCAAAAATATCATTTGTTGAAGACTTATGCATGTTTAATGGTCTGGATATCTTATCGGTGTAAATATTTGAACACGCTCGAAAATTATTGAATTTTTTTATCTACATTTTAAAACTCTGCTTTTCTTCCAGGAACTTAGTGTAATTAGTGTCTTGGAAATCAACTCTAAACAAAACTATTGAGAAAATGTTTTGTTGTGTCAGCTCATGTGTCGAGCTTTTAAAGTTGGTGTGCTTTTGGACAGGAAACGTAGCTCTATTTCCCTTACTTACCGTTATAAATAGATATCAAAACTTCAAAATATATTTGTTGTTCTCATGGTTAACTGAATTATGCAATGAGAATATATTCCAACAATTTTAAGCTTTTAGTATATAAAGATGGCATTAGCAAAAAAGACAAACTATTTTTATTTTTACACAAATTCTCATTTATTTCTTCGTGAAACTACTCACTATAGTCATTTCGTAAATTGTTTTTCATCTACCTTTTCCATGTTACTAAAAAAATGCATTCTAGTACCTATACGCAGTTTTCGTAACATTAAAAGGCGATAACAACTTTTTATAGCCCTCTTTATCTGGAAGTGTTGATTCTTGTGGTAGACGTGCGAAAATGTTATACAAACTTGATTTCTGGGCGTCTCCAGGACAAACGACGTGTTTCTGTTTCTTGTAAGCATCGAATTTGATACCGTACAAGAAATACATGTCACACATTTCGTCCGAATGGCCGTTACTAAAATAGAAAGTACAAATTATAAACGACTGACAATAAATAATTATAGTAAAGATTAATTTCAAATTTTGGCACTAGGCCCGTAGTTCCGGGGAATGGGTGAGTTGATTACATTCGACCCCCTACTTATTTTATCGACCCGAGAAGGATGAAAGGCAAAGTCGAACTCAATGGAATTTGAACTCAGTACGTAAAGACGGACGAAATGCCGCTAAGCATTTTCCCCGGCGTGCTAACGATTCTGCCAGCTTGCAGCCTTCAATTATGGTAAAGATTAAGAATTTTGTGTAATCTCAATATATATCTTATTTTCATGTTTCGCTTTAATAATTGCTTATTTGCCGAGGTGGTTTTAATGCATTCCACTTAAATTTATATTCATATTCCATGAGAAAACGTACTTAAAAAGCTTGAAAAATGCCAAGATGGAAATTTCTATGTTCTTTAGTTTGCCCTTCAATGATCCAGAATTAAAACATGAATCACGTACCGATATTGACGTAATCAATTATACACTTCTCATAATCTAATCGATTATACATGTTGTAGATTATGCTACTATATGGAATCTATGTCGTCAATAATGATATCATTACTGGATTAAATGTATTACAGTTAATGCGATAATGATTATAACATATATGATCTGGTACTGATCATATATGTCTAATTATCTAATAAATGAATAATATTTCTGTTTTAATTGTAGTACTAAACAAATTAATGAAAACAAAGGTATTTCAGTTAACTTGTTCAGTGAATGTCTGCTACACATGATGATATTCATAGTTTCTCCTACAGCAATTGTTAACTCGATTAACATCATTTTATCATCATTTTATCATCATTTTATCAATAAAAATTGAATAAATGCAGCTGCCTAGCAGCAAACAAGTGAAGGTATCGGAACGATGCTTTCACTATTCATGACTGCGTGGTTTGCAATCCCGCCTCTCACTTAAGTCATTAGCAAAAGATTTGTTGATTTAGTCACATGATGATAAGTAAATTCTTTCACAAATGTCAGCTTCTGGATATGATTCAAAACGAATGTAGTTAAAATTTAAAAATAAAATAAGCTACAATAATATAGTTAGAAAGTTTTAACAAAATTTAACACAATATAGCAACAATATACTAAATTTTACATAATCCAAAGATTATTATAATCCAGTTTCATTCATGGGTGAGTGGATAATTCGCCACCATTCTGTCTCAGAGGGTCGTCCATTACCATGATTCACCTTTGTTTGAGATATTTTATTAGCATTGTATTTCTATTAGATTCTTTAGACTGTAACCGCACTAAAATAATTACATTCATTAACCATAAGGTACCACTTTTTGGTGAATAGCTCTAAGTTGTTCCAATCTGCATTGTATGTTAGAACTCTGGCAGATTTATACACCATATCCAGCATTTAGTTAACTGGAAAAACGAAAACCAATACCTTATATAACTTACTTCAATTGTCAATTCGTAATATTTCAAATTATAATAAAGAAAAATAAATGCGCCCTTTTAAAACCTATCCAGGATCATGGGCTCGGTTTCCCGGTTTCAATGGCGTATGTGTTCCCCGGCTGGACGGGACACCAGTCTATCGCAGCGTTACTCATTTTTGCCAGCTGAGTGGACTGGAGCAACGTGAAATGAAGTGTTTTGCTCAAGAACACTATGCGTCGCCCGGTTCAGGAATCGAAACCACAATCTTACGATCATGATGCTGACACCCTAACCATCAAGCCACGCGCCTCCACATTTCAAATTATAGTATTATCAAAATCCTGTAACAATAAACAGGTTATTGTTCCAACAGTTAGATTTTATATAGTGTTATGTGGGATACTTACCCAAAATTAACATCCCATCTATTCGGGTTGGTTAATGTACAGCGCATTATCTGCAATAAATGATAATTATGCGTTAGATATTTTGAAGTTCATAAATAATAGTTTTCTCTGAAAAAACAACGCATTATGATAGAGATAATACTTGAATTTCTATGCTCATATTTCGTGTTCACTTTTTGGCAATATACAAGTGTACAGTAATCCCTCGACTATTGCGGGTGTTACGTTCCAAAATCCACCGCGATAGGTGAAAATCTGCGAAGTAGAAACAGTACTGTATATTTTTTATTAGTATTATTTTTATAATTTGCATATATTTATCTTATTATAAATACAAAACAACACCACGAAGTAATTAACGTAAGCTTCAATAATAAACCGCGATAGGTGAACCATGATATGGGGAGGGATTACTGTATATGTACATACATGCATGCATACATACATGTGTGTGTGTATATATATATATATACATGTATACATACACACATATATATATGTGTATATGTGTGTGTGTGTGTGTGTGTGTGTGTGTGTGTGTGTGTGTGTGTGTGCGATTGCGTATGTGTATGATGTGGATTCTGTGAAAGGTGTGAATGGTTAAACGTTTATGCATAGATTTTTTCTGGGGTTAGTTCTTTGCGTTGGTGTGGTTGCGCGCGCCTTGGAAGAGGCTGGCCATATTACAAGTTTATGACTCTTCATCTTTCATTCTAATAACGCAAGAGAATAAATGATTTATCAAGCAATGTACTATAATTCACACACATATATGCAAAGCACATAAACGTACACGCGCACGCGCACGCACACGCACACACACACACACACACACACACACACACAAACACACACACACACACGCAAAGCATGAGGACATTTATGCAATCTATTTATCATCTATCTTTCTAACTAGCTGCATAGATGTGTATGTATACATATATCTATACGATTTACTGAAATTTTGTGATTGAAATAAATAAAACTAAATAGAAAATTAAAATTAGAATTGGAGATATAAAGACTCCCTTGTTGATTCGAGATTATTGTACAAGGATAGTATAAGCCATTCAATAATCATTAATATATTTCTGCTACTTATGGCGGCGAGCAGGCAGAATCGTTAGCACGCTGGAAAAATGCTTAGCAGCATTTCGTCCGTTTTTACGATCATATTTCACCGAGGTCGACACTGCCCATCATCCTTTCGGGGTCGTTAAAATAAGTATCAGTTGAGCACTGAAGTGGATGCATATAGTGTTATTTCATAATCTGAAATAACACCAATACCTTCAAACAAGAGGAGGACATATTAAATAACTGGATAAGCTTAAAGAATTGAATGGTCAAGACTAAAATTGCCATTTTATCATTAAGCTTTATTAGTCATGGCTCATCAAGTGTTAAACAGCAAAAACAATTGCAAAAGGAAGAAAATTTTAGCCAACCAGTTGTGATTTAACTGAGATAAGAACAAAATGGGATAAAAGACAATCATTTCTCTAAGTAACAAATCAACTTTGCGGCATTTTTCAGACTTCATTGTCGTGATTGAACAGGGAAGGACATAACTCACTAAAAATTGATGGACTGCTTTAATATTAGAAATATAAAAAAAAATTATATCGAAATATTAGCAGAAGAATACTTTTACAGCTCCTATGCAATGTCTGGTGAAACCGCAGTTGCTACAAAGAAAGTATATCTAAACACTGACTGTCTGCTGTTATTTTTAAATTATTTACTTCAACAGGAAGACAAACATAACTGATTGCTTACCAAAATATCGGTGCTTTGTAATGTTATATTCCGAGAAGAAATGTCGATCGTTACCTAGAAAGTAAATGTAAAGTAAAACATATAGCAAATATGATTCAGGATAGATGGACGATTAGTTCTATGTGTGTAAATATATACATACATACATACATACATACACATTTTAAAATATTAAAAGTGAGAGAAGTCATGCTTCTTCATTCATATTCGAACACGCTTCTAATCTGTTGCTCGGCCGATAGCGGCAAAGATATATATGCATATATATATATATATATATATATATATATATATATA
>NC_068989.1:59289023-59296598 GCF_001194135.2 Octopus bimaculoides
TTATTGAATGTGTTACCTAGAATTCAATAACACTATAAAAAGAGACAGCCTCCCAAGGTGAAATCAAAATTTTAAAACCCTACTAGACTAGGTGAAAGCGCTAATTTACAAAACATGTGACATATGAATAAAAATCTGTAAATATACAACCATCCAGACATCTGAGTACCTGATTATCATTTTTTCGAATATATAACTCCTGTACATCACCTCCAAACATTCCAATATATACATACATATATATATATATATATATATACAGAGAGAGAGAGAGAGAGAGAGAGAGAGAGAAGAGTAGTTTAAAAAACCAAACTCCATGCGAGTTGAATGGCCGTTGTTTTTAAATAAAACAAGGGCATTTTTAACTGCTCTTCTCCCAATTCTACAGAATGAAACGCCTTTGTCAGATCAATAAAAACTTAATATAAATCCAGATCTTCATATCTTGTTCGATGCACGTTCCTTGTAGCCATCTAGCTGAAAATATCATATTCCTAGTACTCTTATCGCCTCTAAACCCTCATTGTAATTCTGGTAAAACCTCATTACCAATGTGCAGATGCAATCCACCCAGTATTAACCTACAAAGTATGTTTCCAGTCACAGCTAACAGACAGATGCCACGAAAACTATCGCAGACATTCTTTCCGCCTTTCGATTTATAGAGTATCTCCATAATCGCATCACGCCAATCCTGAGGGACCACTTCGCTGTGCCAAATCCTCTGAATCACGCCTGTCAACATTGTACAGAGGTATTCACCACCATATTTATATATTTCTGCACCTAACCCAAACATACCAGGGGCTTTTCCATTGTTCAATTTCACGATAGCCGCTTTTATTTCAGCCAGGTTTAGAACCTCGACTAAAAAAGGTTTTGTTGGTCTTTCTGGTATATTATCAAGAACAAAGAGGTTAACTTCGGCGGGTCTATTGAGTAACTCATCAAAGTGCTCTTTCCATCTCCCAACAAGTGAAGCAACCGTTGATGAAGTTAAACTATAAACTTTTTCAAGAGAGAAAGTAAAAAAGTTCTGAATTGTTAGCGTTTGAAGTTTCTACACCACAAATTTTACATACATACATGCAAACATACATACATGCAAACATACATACATGCAAACATACATACATGCAAACATACATACATACATATACATACATATATACATGCTACATGCATCTCTCTTTCCTTTCCCGAGTGTCTAGTAACACTATCCGTATCACGTCCTCACGTTGTTGTTTTTTGTTATTGTTTTTTGTCTTTTTTTTAACTTATATATATAATCCTTTATATATTTAATCCTTTATACTGAACACTCAATATTTCATATATTCAATAAGACATATTCCATATATTCAATAAGACATTCAATACTTCATTTCATTGTACCATCCATTTTTATATTATATATTGTATATTCCATATTCTATATCCCACATTAATTTTACAAGAATATAAATAAAACATAAAAAAACAGACAGAGTTGGAACTCTTTTAAATAATATATATATTCCTCTATACACAATCATACAAAACCCCTTTTTTGTATTTATTTTTACTCACACACACATATATATATATATATATGTATATATATATATATACATATTACACACACACACACACGCACACACACATATACACTCAGTGTTACTCATAATGATGATGATGATGAACATGATGAAGATGGTGAGGGCATGTACGAATGCATATTAAATGTTGACGGCGTATATTAACCGTACTTTAAATGCCATATGCAATTTAACATATAGTTATTTTGGAATGTGTGTGACTTACTTCTGGGTAAGAGGGGTCTGCTCGGAGTAGCTCGATGAACTGGTTATTTCGATAAATATAACCAGTGATTGCTGTAGCTAAAACAAATAGTACAAAAATACATATTTGAAAAATATTCTAAGTGGATGTCAAAATATCACTTTTATTAATGTCGTTACAAAATCAAAATCAAGTCTGCTAATAAAAACTCGGTTTTATGATTTTAAAAAAAATTTAAATAGCCAGTTTATTAAAAGCTTTCTCGACATAGAGGATCATTGTTTATAATCAACACTTACCCATTTTGTGAGAATGGATAGATAAACCATGCAGTAGCGTATTGTCAAATGGCCATCGACAAAATGCGTCTGCTGTGAAGTCTATAAAACGAAAAAGAATTCTTTAAATTCATTCTGAAAGATTATAGATATTATTTGTTACCTAGATACACATGATCAAAAATAGTTGAATAGTTAGGATGCCAGATTTGCAACTGATGTTCGAGTATTTACAACCCGCTACAAGATACACACTGTATTCGTATTCATAACCATAGTACACGCAAGGACAATATGGTGAGGTTGAACCGGGAAGTGACTGTGACTCTCCACACCACTTAGATAAAAAAAAAAAAAAAGGTGGGGGTGACTGTTTATATATCAACTATTTGCAAGTATATCGAGATATGATGCTATGTTGTTTTGTGTCAAGATACTACAATGTGATCTATCTGAAATAACATTGTTAAAAACATTCGGTTCTTCAGATGTGCTTCACATCCAAATAGATCAGAGATTTCTCTGAAGATGACTACTAGTATTCCTAAAATATATTGCTTATATAACACATTTTATTCAATAGTGTAAATAAAAATTGGTTCTTTTGATAATTTTAACAAATGTTCCTAAAACATTATAAATGTAATGTGATTGTAAATGTTCGAACATGCACAAAATTAATGTCATAGAATTCTTACCTTTTGTATTAGCAGGAATATATCCGATAATGCCATAAATGGCTATATCTGACCGATAGGTAGGTCTAGAAATGAAATAATATATTTTATGATATTCTCATGTTAAATATAAGGAAATGTTATTTGTTTGTGTAAAAACATTACATTGCCAAACTTACTTTCTGTCAGTGAGTCCGATCCGAATTCCAGTGCTATTAAAGGACGAGGTACTTTCAACTCGAAAATGAAAAGAAATTTCAGAATACAGCCCACAGTTTTATGAAAATGAGATATGCATTTGAATATTACCATTGTTATCATTTATCGAGCATATTAAGGTATGTCTTGTATGCTTATTTGTACCCTAAACAATTACAAGAGTATATCAATCTTTAAGTCTACATTGGTATATAACTACACAAGGGCTATAATGCAACCGATCAAAATATTGCAATACTTTTACTTAAAATAAAATTTACAAACAAATGCACAACCGATTTACAAATTGTTCAGGGTTCTCCAAAGAAAGATTAGGTATAGTGGATGTAGGCATTAAGTGGTTTTTATCCATTTTGCAATTATCTCAATTAGGATTAGCCGTACATAACGAATATCCAGTATAATTCGGGCTCGTTGCATCCGCAGGAGTTTAGGTCACTTGTTTGAAACCATGTCGCCGATTCACATTTTGAATTATACATATTTGACAACACAAATAAACCGTTTCAGATTCGGAGAGTCAAGAGAGGTGATCTGAAAGAAATCTTCTAGAAAATTAGAAGAATCTGTCGTATGCTGTAAAAGATTTTACTGAACATTGCAATAACTGTACAGAATGTAGAGTATCGGGCAACAAGATACCCCATTGTGAATGATTTAACTTTCTTTAACTTTCATTGGCTAATTTAATGCAGTTTCAGATAAGACCATTATAATTTTGGCATTACGAGTCATCAAAAAGTCTATGTGACATCATCCGTTAAGTAGAAACGGCTATTTAGGGATTGTTTCAACTTGCTGAACACGGAACAGCCCACTCCTTGGTGCTACTTTCGAATAAAATAAGTGATGAATAAGGCACTTGCTAATAATAGAAGCCTTGATATCACTGCATTGATTGACGAATGGAAAACGAGAAATACAAGCAACATATTTGATTAGTTAGAACAAAGAAATAGTTCTTGAGTTCGTTGATAAGTATACAAACGTATGGATAGCTTTTATGAAAGAAATATCTTTTGGATGATATAAGTTACGTTTAATTTTATTCCTTAAGTAGTAATTGGAGCAAACTGGGCGTAATTCTTAGAGAGAAAAGAGATTACGTACTTTTATCAAAGGAAGACTTCTTACACTCAAGTGTACTAAAGAATTATGTATTAATTTTAAATTCATAGCAGTTTAAATAGTAGTATGTATTATAATATTGTATGGTAGATGGTGAGTAACTATTCTCCGAGCCAAATGTAAAGTTTATAGTGTTAGGGAAGAAACCTCTGTTCTATGTGTTGTGTCGAAACCCCCCAAGCGAAGAAGTAGGATCGCCTAAGACATATAAATAGAGGTAGTCTGGCCGTGGTAGGGTTGAGTAGCTGACGAGGAGCAGTCGAGTAGCGGTTGAGTAGAGATCATCCGAAGGTGCTAGATAGCAGTAGCTTGAGACATAACACTATGGCATAGGACGTTTATACTTTTTTTACCACGGTTTTCATAGTCAAACATGAGTGAAATGAATATTTGATGTCTCAGTAAACTATGTTTTGGGAAGAAAGATTTTTATAGCTTCCGTAATTGTATAAATATGCTTCTCTTTTGTCAATATGGTAAGTGTTAAATTTTTTTCGGTATTATTTAAGGATGTTATGAAAAATACACCTGATCTGCATCCTTCTAGCAATGCTATGAAAATTGTTTCTTGACTAGTATAATTTTTGTCAGAGGGGAAAGCAAACCATTATGGATGGTGTTGATGATCTTTACAGAACTGATATATTTTTAGTAAGAGAAATATTTCACTGTTTATTTTTTTAAATATGAGAAAGAATCCACTTGATGTAGTACCAAAAGAAACCAAGTAACAGCAACAGCTGTAATTCTTTATCATTTCAAGGTATAGATAACTCTTCAGTTTGCATTTCAACTTACCTTAGATAACAATAACCGCTTAATTTGAAGGATAAATCAATTTATCGTATCTCTCCGCATATAATCTTTTCTATTTACTTAAACCTATCCTCTCTAACATCGTGAGAAGTTCACTGTGAACGTTAATTCGAGAGCATCCATTTAACGCTATTTAATCAATACACACATGTAAGCCTTTTTTGTTTAACGTCATAAGTTAAGTTTTTTTTCTTATCTATCACTGTCTAATTAAAAACCACACTTGACCAGGCTTTGAAAGTACACTTTCTATTTAACTATTTAGGTTATAATACAACCAAGCCGGACGATATTTACACTTCTGGTATAAGAGATGATAAAAGTATCATGAGGAACATATTGCACATCCATATTCCTTACAATTTCATACAATCAGTAGTAATGATGTAGAATAGATGCACCAGGTGACAACACTAGTGACAGTTAACGTGATTCACTGAACACATGTTGTGACATGCAGTTTTGTTTCATATATTCGTTAAAATTTGTTCCACTGAAGAAATACAGAAATTAGGGAATTTCAGAAAGAAAGAATTACTACAATGAAGAAAGTCGGTAAAAGTATCCATGATACCCTCGACAAATGCATGCTGTGGAACAGACCGTTACAGTATGTATTTCCTCAAACTTGATTTCAGGCTAAGGAAATACAACAGAGAATAAAGAACATCAGATAGAAAGGCTTTTATTTTGTTAAAGAAGCCGCCGCTATTAAATGGAACAATTCCAGACAAAATGTCAGCAACATTAAGTTACAATACTTTATATTTTGACTTCAAACCATGCCGAGGCTAACCTGGCATTTCATCACTTGGATAGATAAAATGAAGTACAAATTAAATGCTGATATCGTTGTATATATCTGTAATGAATGCTTTGTGTGTATAGAGATGACGATAATACTCACGTGTCATATTTGGTGGAGCGTGGACCTGCACAACAAGGTACCGCTTCTTAGATCCTACTGGGATTGCGAATTCTTATTGCAAACATATTGATAAAAATATGCAAATTACAAAAACATTTGAGGCATAGATTAGATCAATTAAAATAAAATAATTTTCAAGTTGGGGTTATGATACATACATACATACATACATACATATATATATATATATATATATATATATATATATAGATAGATAGATAGATAGATAGATAGATAGATAGATAGATAGATAGATAGATAGATAGATAGATATACACACACACACACACATATACAGGTAGATAGAGAAAGAGAGACAGAGACACTAAGAAATGAAAGAAAATTACAAGATTTTGTGTGTACATGTGTGTGTGTGTGTGTGTGTGTGTGTGTATGCATGTATATATGTATACATGTATTAATCCATACAAGCACACCTATACTTCCCACATATATCCTAACTAGCACAGTATCAGGAGAGAAAGATAATATAATAACGTAAAATGATAAAGGTTTTAATCAGTAGTGCCACATGCTAGGAATAGACGCCAACTGGCTCTAAGAACTAAATTATTTACCCCATTAGCACGGGTTGAAAGCGAGGAACGTAAACAAAGATTTTTTAAACGGTTTAACTATAGGTCAATTTCTAGTTTGGAGATGCAAAATCTCTTTACCGTCATCAGTATAGTATAACACATTGTACATAATTATAAACATTTATACATACCCATACGAATAACCCGCATTCACAAGCGCATATACAAATATTCACATTTATATACATGCTACATCTAATTCATTCACCTCAACCACGTGCGTATACGACCAAATATAATACTGGAGAGAATATATTAGTATATAAACGTGAACATTTGTATATGGAAAAAAAACTCAACGTCATTAAAAGTGACTAAGGGTGTATGGCAGCACCAGCATTGCTAGAAATAAGACTCAAAGACTCTTTAGCCATGAACAAGTATAGTCCTATGTACTGACAAGGGAGACAACCTCCCCATAGCATGCAAAATCATCAGATTGGTACGCCAATTTCGCATGAAATTAATGCTCATTAGAGATGCTAGTCTGTTGCTCGTGGTGAAACTGAATTCCACTTGTCAGTATTCATAATATTTACCATAGGTATCAATAGCTGATTCAGTAAAATGGAAATGGGAAAATTATAAAATCGTTAAGGTGGCTAGACGCAATAGTATATGCTGACATACACTTCCTATATAAATTTACAAATAAATACATAGATATAGTTATTGTATAAGCACATATGTGCATTTGTATATGTTGGTGACTGTAGATTCCTTCAAAAGTCGATATTGAAACATATTGAACCATTTAAAAACATTAATTTAAAAACATTCCTTAAGTCTCCAGACCTGTCCTGGAGACTTAAGGAAGGCAGAGTGCAATACAACATCACATAAACGATCATAGAAACGCATATCCATATAATACGTTCTCAAGTTCTTGCAGTCTCTATTCCGAAGAAGTTCTATGCATTATAAGGAGTGAAGATACACTTGTAAACAGGTACCCCGAAAGAGTTATAAGATGCAACTGCAAAATAAAACGTTCATTTTCGCAGTTATGTAACGATAAATAACGTTTGAACCTCTATCCATTCGACATACTTCAATCTTTCTCTCTCGGTCATATTGTATGTATTTGTCTCGGGTTTTTAAAAATAGTTAAGTGTATGTGAGAAGAATATACACCAGTGTGCATATAT